>NC_063050.1:30309715-30609715 GCF_018812025.1 Megalobrama amblycephala | reverse complement strand
GGATATTACTATCGAAAGCGCGCACACATACACGCACGGGTGTCATTCCATGCACCATACACTCACTTCCCCTTCCTCAACGTCTATCAAAACACATTTCGCGGACGCTCTCTCCGTCACATCCACGGGTTTATGGCCGCTACGCTTCTTACGATGAGCGCTGCGCTCGCACCGGGACAAGATGACTTTCTCTCGCTTCTCAAACCCTCACTATCCGAGGGCTTTCAGGAGGACTCCTCTCTGTTTCCATTTGAAGCCAAGAATCCCGATACGGAAAGGGGCTTATCAAACGACTATTCTCAGGTAAATTGTTTTATCAGTTCTCTGAAAGGTGCTCAGGAAGATATGACTGTATCACTGGATGAATTAAAGATCATATGCATCGTGTGTGAAAGGTGGGCCATCGAGATGATGCGGCATGCTGCACGCCTGCAGTCCCATCAGCATCATGCCCCGTGAAACGCGTTAAGCGATGTGCGATTCTTTAATTTGAGGAACTTTTCTATTCCATAGGTTAATTTACAAAAAAAGGCGTTTAAAAAAAAAAAAAAAAAAAAAAAAAAAAACAAAGACGTAAACTTTAATAGTTTATTTTTCGCTGAAATGTTAGTTTTCAGATTCTTAGAAATTAGGAATTATAATTTTGTCCCTCATCCAGATTTTTTAAACCTCCCATCTTCAATACACGCAGGACAATTTCACTTTGCACTTTGCCATAAGAACTTAAACATATTTCAAAGTATTAATAACTGTGTGTGCAATTTTTTTTAGCAACCTACTACTGTCATTACTATCAAGCTAAGCGCTGCGTTGAGTTTTATTAGCTGTCATTTCCAAATCAGGTTGTTATTTGAAAGTTAATTTACTTATAACTAAAACAAAAACATTACCAGCACTCATTACACATAACTTATAGGCATATAGTTTGAAAAATCAAGATTTCAAGTCCAAAGCGTCCTCAATTGATTAATCTCTCACGATGTAGGCTACTTCAAAAGGATTTGGTGATGTTTTTGGGATTTCCCCGTGGCTGTAATGCAGGGGAGAGTCTGGGCTGGGTCGGATAGCGCACAGACTCATGTCAGTTGCTTGCAGTTGGTTTCTTGGCTACCGAACCGTCAACAACTGACTCCCCCTCCTCACCCACGCGCGTTGCTCTCGAGCTCCGAACTGAAACTTCCCAGCAACGCCGAGCCTCAATCTGAAAACTTGTGAAAGAGATACATGTCCGGCGAACAGCTGGAAGATCTAAATCCAGAAATAGCTATGCGTAGCAGCCGCGTAAAGAGCACTTAAAGAGCTCTGGCATTCCGAGTGTGAATGTATGTAGGCTACGTATGTGTGTGTGAGTGTTTTTATTTTCCCTCATGTTTATTCCTCTAGTGACTATGTTACACTCAGTAGGGAGTAATGAATGAGTCTTGAT
The DNA here is from genome assembly GCF_018812025.1 of Megalobrama amblycephala. Lineage (NCBI taxonomy): Eukaryota > Metazoa > Chordata > Actinopteri > Cypriniformes > Xenocyprididae > Megalobrama > Megalobrama amblycephala. The sequence goes on along the minus strand of NC_063050.1, from coordinate 30,608,289 downwards.
TTATTATTTTCTGCTGATTAAGGTTTTATGATAATTGGGTGGCATTTATTTGGAAAGGCTGAGCAATCTCTCCAGCATGCTTTCCACCTGTCAGCAAAGTCTGTTTTGAGCTTGTGGTATGAGCGCTGTTTTACAGTCTTAGGGGGAATGTAGCAGAGACGTATTGAAGAAGACTTGATAAATGCTTTACCTCTGACTGTTCGATACAGCTACACTGCCGCTTCATGCTCTCAATATACATGATCACAGATCAGGTGTTAAAACATCAAGTCCTGATTTTTAGGGTTCACATCTTCGCACAAAGATTTTACAGGTAGGCTAATTGTTGGTATCATTTTCAACGTCTCATGTAGGTAATGCTGTTTTACTATAAACATAATACAGCTAAATAAAAGCATATTAGATGAGACGAAATGGGATTTTACATAACATTTACTCAAAATGCGCATTAAAAAATGTAAATAGGAATTATTTATCATTAATTGATAAGATTTAAAGACTGGCAAAAGAAGGAAGTAACCTGTTAATCGGCTAACCGACATGGTTATCGGTTACCTCAAAATACCAATTACTCAGCCTGGCCAATAAATTGGTTCATCACTAGATGAAGGCTACATGACATATTTTGTTTTACCTGATGCAACATGCTTGCCTATTCATATATAACATACTGATGTTCATATTTCTAAATAATTTTAAGTTTCTATTACATACTTTCTAATTGACTGCTAGCTAACTTGTTGTGTTAGCAAGTCCAATGCTAATCCCGTTTTCTCCAAATACTAAAAAAAAATGGTTGTCATTACTGTCACACACAACATATTAAAGACAAAGTGTCCTCAACTGAAGAGGAAGTAAAGAATATCAGCCAAATACCCCGCCTGGTCGATAAATTAGTTTGTCAGTTTATTTTGACTTGCTCCAACATGCTTGTCTATTCATATGAGGGACAATTATATTGTTCCATAACACCAATTAGCAAGTAATCACATAGCACAAGTGTACTGAAGAATAAATGCTAAAATGTATGTTTTTTTATTATTATTATGCTAAATATATTTAAACTGTAAGCTGATTTAAGTGTCTACCACATTGAGTAGTCCATATATTTTTACTCAGAGCAAGTTAGCTTAGCTGAGTAAGCAGGCAGGTTGGCCATTGTTGTAACAGTAAGTGAATATTTGCATTTTTGCAAGCTTTTATAAAATTTTATGTATACTGTGTTTCTGCTCTGCCAACACAAGCAGTCCCTGGAGATCCTGCCAGCTTTGCTGACAGAAGCAGCGTATGCAATATTCCAGTAGTTATTATTCTCAAATCTGTTTATCTTGTTTGCATTTAATGGCCTTTACAACTGCATTTACAAATTTATGCTTCTCTCTTTTGCTCTCTAGGCCAAATTAGAGATGGATAAATATCTGTCTCCACAACCTGTGGCTCTCCCCGACCTAAAGAAGTCAAGACGAGAGAGTATCTCAGTAATGGACCAGTTTTTCGGAGACGACCACGGTTCCCCCTACAGCATCAACATGAATGTCTTCCTGCCCGACATTGCGTATCTAAGAACAGGCTTTTGCCGGCCAGCACGGCCTTCGGTTCCCAGCCAGGTCAAAACTGAACCTGTGGCGGCGCCTTTCTCTCATCCAGAGTGTCCGGTGAGCACGACCGGGCCCGCTCCATCCACGCTACCAGATTTCACCAGCATCTTTAACTCGAATTCCACTTCAGGCTCTGGAGTGGACACCATGGACGATAACACCGGGGTCTTTGTCAAGCAGGAGATGCAAGGCTTTGACATCCCGCAGGATGGGCCGCTCTTCCAGCTCCTCAACTCAGAACTGGACGTCCCCCATCAAGCCGATTCTCACTCCCACCCTCACGGTCACTCTGTGCCCTCACAGATGCCTACTTTCCACGACCTGCACTTAGCGACCCAACAGACTGCTTCCAAGCCATACTGTGGCATGCCCTCCGCCGGGTACCCTCTCGGCCCGGGTCACTTTGTCCATCCTCAGGGTCAGGCTCACTCGCAGCTCAAAATGCCCTATCTTCCCCCTTCGCCTCCCACTTCAGAACCTGGCAGTCCTGACAGACAGAAGGAACTGCTTCACAATCTGACACCACCACCATCTTACGCCGCCACTATCGCCTCCAAAATGGCTGTCCATGCACCCAGTCACCCAACCCCCACCTCGACACGACCTTCCGTGACCAACGGGTCCATGCCTGTCCGTTACAACCGAAGGACAAACCCAGACCTCGAGAAAAGACGGATACATCACTGTGATTTTCCAGGTACAGAGAATAAACAAATTGTTTCAGGTGAACTTGAAGTAAATCGTGGCGAGCTTAAAAAGCTGAAAAGATGCTCTTGTGTTTTCTGGAGCACAACGCTGCTTTCTGCTGTGCTTTCTTACTCACACGCTCGAATCCACTGTTAAATAATTCAGAGACGGGCAAAGCCTTTTAACCAGTGCTCAAAATGAATGCCAAAGAGTTGACGTCAGGCTAATTGTTATTGAATCCTGTTGCATCAAATTGACTGGGCAAATTGTAAAACAGACAAGCCTCACAGTGCCATTAATAGTGCATTTACGCTAAGAAGCTGCATGTCTGAAGCGACGTGCTTCGCAATTAAGAACCCATCACTGCTTTTCTTCACTGAGTGGGGTTTTACAGCTAACGACATGAGATGGGCTTTGGATTCCTAATTGGAAAAGAAAGCATACTGAAACCAAATAACAGGATGCTCTTATTTGTGACTGTGGTGATGAGTGAACCAACTGATTTTGTGTTGGTGACTTAAAAGAATAAATTGCTCTCTTGTTGCAAGTGAAAAAAAAAAAAAAAAAAAACACTGTCGATGCATCAAACATTAATATGTCATTGTTTTGTTTTATAATTTATAACTGAAATATTTATTGTTATTTTAATAATTGTTATTATTATCAATAGCCTCCCAGCATTTTTATCTCTCAAAACATTAAAATGATCTGGTCATACTGTTTATGCATTAAGCATAACTGCATTTTTTATTATATTTGATAATTTTAATTGTTTTAATATATATATTTTTTTCATTATCAATAGCCTCCCAACATTTTTTATCTCTCAAAAAAATGAAAGCACTCTTCATATTGTTTATGCATCAAGCATAATAATTACATTCTTTTTAAATTTAAATTAGAATTTTTCATTTAAATATTTAATAATTTATAATTATTTTAATAGTTTTTAATAGTTCCCAATATTTTTTATCACTCAAAAGATCAATGTAATCCTAATAATTGCATTGTTTTTAATACTTATAATTTATAATTTAAATACAAAATACAAATACAAAATAAATTATTATTATTATATCAATAGACTCCTAACTTCTTTTTTTTCTTTTAAAAATTATGCATCAAACATAATAATGGCATTGCGATTATAATTTAAATATTTAATGTATAATTGTTTTAATAATTAATAATGTTTTTATTGAGAGCCTCACAACATTTTTTTTACAGTCTCTAAAATGATTTAAATATTCTCATCAATATGCATCAAATATAATTAATGCATTTTTAATTCTTATAATTCATCATTTAAATGTTTAATTATTTTATAAATACTCAATAGCCTTTTAACATCTTTTAAACACACAAATGCTTTACTGTTGTGAGTAACAAAAACTGTTATCTTTTTTTAGGTTGTAAGAAAGTTTACACCAAGTCGTCCCACCTGAAAGCTCACTTGAGGACACACACTGGTAAGAGTTCTCCAATTAAAAATGGTTTTATTTATGCTCGATAAAGCTGGCCTCCTATTTTGGCACTTTACTGTCATGTTGCTGGGCAGACGTGCGTTGTTGGCATGCACATGCGTTCATTCTTGCACGATGCCTGAAAGCTATCCTGCGTCGCTTCCTAATATGAGATTGCACCAAAACCATGTCCAAATACATCAGCAGCAACAGCCTTTTCAACTTCCTTTTTCCATTTCAAATTATAACATCCAATATTTGAATGACCTCTTGGCAACATTTGAAAACATCAGTAGAAAAGCATTTTCATTGTTCAGTGTTGCTATCTCTCTGTCTATAAAAATATATTTGGAGATACACGTTTAGTATCTGAATGGAAGTAAACAGAAGGGCAGACCTCATTTGACCCAGAGGAGTGAATATTCATACATTCCGTAACGTGGCCTTTAGCATGTGAACTTAATAAACTGATAAAATATGCTGTACTTATCAGGCCATCAAAAGTTTTCGATTTTTCCAGCTAAAGATTTATATTTTATGTCACCGTCCTGAGCCTAATTACTTGCTCGTACTGATTGTAAAGCACTATTACGATAAGATAACAACACCCACTCTTTTCTTGACATGACATGATTTAGACTTTTGACAGTGTTGCTGTATTTGAATAAACAGCATGTCAAAGTGAGATTTACAATTATAGTGCAGGTGCTACTTTCAAATTCATTATGACATTTAGTAGTCAACAGATTTGATTTTCTTCTAGAGATCGGTTGGGTCAGTTTAATAATGCCCACATTTATTGTACACAAGATTGATACACAATATTGCTTAAAATAAACACACACACACACACACACAGGTTTGTTTTGCTATCTTAGTGAGGACATTTCACAGGCATAGTGGTTTTTATACTGTAAAAACTGTACATTCTGTCCCCCTACACTACCCCTACACGTAAACCTACCCATCACAGAAAACAATCTGCATTTCTACTTTTTTAATAAAACATTTAGTGTTTTTAAAGCTATTTTAAATATGAAATGTCCTCATATTTCATGTTTACGTTGTAATACCAGTGTAATACCCATGTCATTATACAAATGTGTGTCCTCATAAATCACAAAAATGTCCACACACAATTCTAACTCATATAATATTTATACAAAAATATTTATAAAAAAAATAAAACAGAAGTTTATGAAATTAAATGGTCATTTTTCATATTTACGATACTGTTCAAAAGTTTGCTGTCTAAGATTTTTAAAAAGGAGTCTCTTATACTCAAAAAGGCTGCATTTATTTGATTAAAAATACAGTAAAACATTAATATTGTAAAATAATAATGTTACTACAATTTAAAATTACTTCTTTCACTTTTAATATTTTTAAAATGCATTTTATTCCGGTGATGATTTGGTGCTCAAAAAAAAAAAAAAAAAAAAAAAGTTGCTAAAACAGTTGTGCTGCTTTTTTTTCTGTTCTTTTCTGGAAATCACGATCCATTTTTATTCAACATTCTTTAGTAAACAGACATTTCAAAAGAACAGCATTTATTTGAAATAAACATTTTGGTATAGCACTTTATAATAAGGTCTCATTACTTAACACTAGTTAATGCACTAAATAACATTAACTTACAGCGAGCAATGCATTTGTTACAGTTACAGTTTATTAAAATGAGTGTTCATTGTTAGTACGTCAGCTCAGGTCCATTAAAAAATATTAACAGATACAACTTTTGATTTTAATAATGTATTAGTAAATGTTGAAATTAACAACTACAACTGGAACCTTATTATTAAAGTGTTACTGAAATCATTTGCAACAATGTAAATGTCTTTACTGTCACTTTTGTTCAATTTAATGTATCCTTGCTGAATAAAAGTATTAATTTATTAAACAAAACTAAAAACAAAACACCATGTTCTGATAAAACCCAATCCAACCAGTCCCTGGAGAGAAGAGAGGGGCCTCAGGCAGACAACGCATGAGATGAGCAAACCAAACAAGTCATTACAGGATCCCTGTTCAGGGCTCTTCTCACAAATGCTAAAGCTCAAGACAGGCACATGTTCTGACGTTTTTGCTAGTTAATTGTTTTTGAGCGCTTGAGGTTGAAACAGCTGAACTTGCAGTATCACTCTTTATAGTTCTTCGCCTCTCATTTTCTATTACTTAAAAGGCAATAGCCCAGATAAATGATAACATTGTGATGATGTTTTCAGTTTATCAGTATTTGTACAGATATTTCAAATAGTCTAAATCTAATTTTCTAACTTCAAGCACTTAATGCTTACAATACACAACTCAATAAGTAAAACTCAAAACAAATAATTGTCACAATTTATTCAGCAGCATGACATTTCAAACCTGTATGCAGTTTTTTATTCTGTTGAACAAAAAGAAGTTATTTTGAAAGAAAGTTTTTGTTGTTTTGTTGTCATTCTTCAAAATATCTTCTTTTGTGTTAATACAGGTTTGAAACAACATGAGAATGAGTAATTGATCACAAAATTTTCAATTTTTTTAAAAGAAAGTTGTTGTTTGTTTGTTTTTTTCCCCCGATGTTGTTTTGGACCCCATTAACTTTCATTGTATGGACAAAAACACGTTTAAACATTCTTCAAAATATCTTCTTTTGTGTTCCACCCAATAAAGAGGTTTGAGAATGAGAACGAGTAATTGATCATTTGAGTGAATTATCTTATATGCTTGGTAAATCATTCTTATTTCTGTTTTTTATTATTATTATTATCTGTCATCGACTATCCGAATTTCAAGCTTTTGAAAGGGTACATTGTGGGAGTAATGCATGTGTTGAGCTGGCAGGGCTTTCCGAAGGGATTAACAAACCGACTTGATTTCGGGAGGAAGAAATAACCTTGTCGTCTTTTAAAAAACACTCTTTAAAACTTCTAAAGCCGAGTTCTAGAAAGGCAAACATTGTGCTGCTATTTATGGCCGGCTATGAGTTTAGTCTTGTCAGCCTCCACGAACATACCAAAATCCTGAAATACTTTAATCTTAGAGATAGAGTTAAGTGAAGTTTATGAGGTAGCTCCACACCTCTCAGTATATGTTTGTTATGGTTACTAGCAATGACAGAAAGAGAAATGTACCCACACAGATTACTCATTTAGTCTTACTAATGTATTAGAAACCTGTTTTTTAACTCTGCATGATAGTTTCTTCCGTGACTCCATACACCTAACCAAACTCGTGTCCATTGTGCTTTGTGTGCAGGTGAGAAGCCGTATAGGTGCACGTGGGAGGGCTGCGACTGGCGGTTCGCACGTTCCGACGAGCTGACGCGTCACTTCAGGAAGCACACCGGAGCCAAACCCTTCCAGTGCGCCGTGTGCAGCCGCAGCTTCTCTCGCTCCGATCATCTCGCCCTGCATATGAAGAGGCACCAGAATTAGACACAAAAACACACTAACTCAAACAGACACACATACTTACTATTATGCACATGAAGTGATAAGAGAACAACTTATTTCTTTCTCTACGCCGCGACGAACCTTATAATGTTTAGGGTAATCTTCTCTCTCTGATCTGTCGAGAGTGTTGAGCTGTCGACTATAAACTTTTGATATTGCCATGAAAGCCAATTTCTTGTGGTACCTTCAGATATCATAAAGCCCGGTCCTTTTTCCTTCCTCTTTAGGATGTATAGATCAAATTTCCGTTAAGATCCTCATGTCACATGTGATATTCTTGTACATGAGACTTGGCTCTCATCCTCTAAGTGGAATTTTTTAAGCGTAATGAAATGGAACTGATCATAACAGGATTCATTCTTGTATCTGCAAAGCACTAAAACACAACTCCCATTTAACTTTGCACTTGAATTAGACTGGAAAAGATGAATATCTATGTATGATAAATACTTTTAATATATATATATATATATATATATATCACTGGAATAGTTACTGCTCATACTGGGGTTTCAAGTACACAGCCTATACTGCGATTCCCTCTTTTTAGTTGCTGAAGTATTTATAGCTTTGGATGATAATGTGCTGCTACTGAACAGCAATTATTTCATGAATTATTAAACAATGGTATAGAAAAGCAATGAGAAGTGGAAAAGGGCTTTAGACAGCTGTGTGATTTGTACAGTCCCCTTTATACACACAGAAGCATGCCGACCATTTGTTTTCCTACTGTCATTGATGCATAAGCTCATATGAATGTACGAGACCACAGTGACTGTTCTTTTGAAATAATGCCTTTGGATCACATTTCATCTTAAAGTGCCTTTTCGTGTTTGTTTTTATCAGCAGCACATGCTAGGACTTCTTGTTCACAAAGAGACAGATAATAAAAATGGATCAGATTACCATTATTTCACTCTTACCGCGATTCGCCTGCCTTTCATAAGTTTAAGAGAGGGTTAAAATATCACCTGGTTCTTGTAAAATCGATGTATTTATTGCATTGGCTTTGTGAAGTGGAATTTGACAAGTTTTGTGTAATTGAAATGCCTTAATGTAAATATATGACATTTTATTGTAAATATTATTTTGAATTATTTTTGTTGCTCTGTTTTCTTTTTCTTTTCTTTTCTTTTTTTTTTTTTTTTGAAAAAGGAGGGCATCATATTGCTCTGGATTTTGGCTGTGTGACTATTTTTGTTTCTTTGAATTTTTTACTTAAACTTGTTTTGTAGATTATATTTCTAAATTGGTTGCCTACTGATTGAAATGAATTCTAATAAAATCAACTTCATAATTTTTAATGCTTTTTACAAACTGAACTGTGTTAAATTTATACAGAATTAATTTATTTACAAAACTATAATAATGTGTGTCCCGGTGAGTTATTACTTACAGAGCCCCTAAAGGGACATATGCAAAAATAAAAAAAATATACAGACTCTCGTGTGCGCACATGAACCTTTTTTGCATGGGAAGGTGCATTTTGACGATTATTATGACATAATTGAACGATTTTGAACTGTAAAGTGTTTGTAGAATGACCTGTACCACTTGGCCACTGCAGTTTTAAGATGTGTTCGACTTGAAGCGGTGCTTTCTCGCAAAAGTCTGTATATATATTTTTTGCAAAGGTCCCTTTAGGGGCTTCATTACTACACTGGTGGAATAAAATGTCATAAATCATCCTCCCTCAAAGCAGATAAACTACTTTTCTATAGTTTACATTTGTGTATGCCTAAGGCTTCCTGTTCATTCTCTTTAGAGTCATTATAAAGCAGTTGACCAATTTCTATTTGTTGATGTTTCTAAGGTTTAAAACATAAAAATACTACAAAGAAGTAAAGATAAAACTATCATCAAAGCAGAAAGTTATGTTTCAAAGATCACTTGGGCCCATGCCACAAACTTTGAATATGCTCTTATCTGATGGTTGACATCATAAAGGAACAATTTTCACAACTCAAACAAACCCTCAAGCTCTGAAAAAGAAAATTAATGGGAATTCCTTTTCATGTCAACAAATGTAAAGAATGAGAGTGACAGCACAATATCTCGGTGTTATTTTTTATTGTCCACCGCAAACCATTTTACATCTTGCCCACTAAAACATTGAGCATTAATGTGATACTAAAAAAAAAGAAAATTCTTTCATCGTTTACTCGCCCTCATGTTGTTCCAAACCTGTATGACCTCAAAGATATTGTGAGAAATATCTTTGTGACAAGGTGAAATGCCATTTCTGAGATTTTTTTAAATTATTATTTTCATTCTATTTTTGTGTCTATACAGTGGAAGTCAATGACAATCAAAACATTTGGTTAACATTTTTAAGAAAATCTTCTTTTGTGTTCTGCAGAAGAAAGTAACAGGTTTGGAGCAAAATGAGGGTCACCAAAATTATGACAGAAGTTTTGGTTGAACAAACTTCATATATATTAATTGATATTTTGATGTTATTCGGAGATTACAGATGGCGTTGGTGACCCATAAAAAATGTAAGTGATAGTAGAATTTGGTTGCAATTCATGAATTCTATTTTTATTATTGGCAAGACTGTTACTTAACAGCTGGTGTGCAGCTAATGTTCAGGACAGATCCCACAAACATCACAAACTCCAGAATACAGCCTTTCAAAATCCGACTTATCACTGGAATGTTAATGGTATCACTGCGGGAACAGATGATTGCTTTGCTCACAGGCTCATAGATCCTGTCCAGAGTCCACTGTGACTACTGAAAACATCCTATATCACTCAAATTGACCCTCTTCACAGTAATTCTGGAGTTAGTATGATGTCCCTCCATAATTTTTACCTGATTCTCAACCAGTATGTGGAATAAAAATGATCTGTGATGTTTAGAATCGGAGGCCCTGAAACGATCAGCGTGGATGGACATTTGGTGAATGCACTGTTTGCTTTAAGAGGCATCAGCGGTTTCTTGGGGTGCAACCGAATTACAAGCTGCCAAAACGTTGGGGACCCCTGTGAGCAAAGAAACAATACAGCTTTTGATATGAGATCAGGAAACACCACAAAGGAAAATAAATGCTTTCATTGCTTTTAAAGAGAAGGGGAATTTCTCCCTCTCTTCTACATATGTTCTTAGTTTGATTCCTCGGACAAACCTCAGCCCCTGGACATAATGAACTTCAGATGTCAAAGACAGGCAAACAATGGAAGCTCCACTGGACCCAATCAGGAGGTTCTTCAAGGTTCCTCCTGAGAATTGTTACTCCTACAAGTCCTCTTCTCTCCTCCACTATTTCTTCCTCTCCTACCTCCCCCTTTCCGTAGCCTACATGGAGGTTTTAAACCCCCAGGGTGAACATTATTTCTCTAATGCATAGGGCCCCTAGTTTTTTCTTCACTTTCAGCCCTCAAAACATTATAAGCTGCACTTTCTCATAACCTGTCCCGGCCAGATCAATATAAATGAGTCTCCCTTTGCTGTAAACAAACAAAAGTGCCAAAGACAAAGGAAACAGCTTTATTTCTCACAGATTTGCACATTATGATATGGATAGTGCCAGACGGGGTAATGTTGACTGGCTGCACCCTTAAAAATAAAGTTCTTTATTGGCATTGATGGTTCCATAAAGATCTTTTAACATTCATAGAACCTTTCTATTGGACAAAAGGTTGTTTATAGTGGTAATAGGTTCTTCAGATGATTTAAATGTTATTTATTCTAAGAAAAATTGTTCTTTTAAGAACTGTTCACTGAAAGGTTCTTCTGGAACCATTATTTTTAAAAGTGTATAATCAAGTTAGCATAATCTATCCCAAGACTTGATAGGTTTGTAGTTATTCTGATCAGTTAAAAACATTCAGCTTAATTCTAGACCAATCGAGCAAAAGTGACGATTATACGGGCCTTTATGTAAGCCCTAAAGTTCAAGCAGTCAAGGTGTCAGTTTTTGGGCAGAAATGATTTACAGCACTCCACATATCACCCAACATTAATATCTTCCCTCAAGCACTAATCATGCAGCTGGATGGTCAGGTTAAATGTTCAGAAAGCAAGGAATTTTCAGAGGAAGTTTCCTGGACACACAGTCTTTGAATAAATTACTAAGGGTATGTTTACATGACAACGATGTACTAAACACGGAAAGTTTTTTCTTTGCTTTTTTCGTGTACAGATGACGTTGTCAAAGTGTCCATGAAAATATTCAAAAAATGCTGTACTATCATGCCAGGCCAGTAGTTGGCGATTTGTAAAGAAAAACGTAAAGATAAACGACCTTATGTAGCCCCGCCCCTTTTCAGCGCTGCGCTCGTTGTCTTTTGACTTCCGGTTTGTATTTCCACAGCGATCTTACGTATTTATGAATGAACTGCTCGTTTTAAGATCTTCCTGGTCTACTGACATGTGTTAATACGTCTGCTTTAAACATACAATGCTCATGATAACTTTCATTAACTCTACAACAAGTAAATCCACTTCAGCAGGTAAATATTCTTTGACAGCGATGCCATAGAAATGTACAGAGCTACCGCAAAAAAGGAAGTTCAAAGACAATTTTATAAAGATGGCGGCACGCTTGTTTCTCTGGCGCATAAGGTCTTTAGAGGGTATGCATCGACGTCACTTTCCCGCCGAAAGCGCGCTCCCTCAGCTGGACTGAGTGGCAAAAGAACCTGCTGCGTGACTGGATTTAATAGGGAAAATGGCGAAAACACGAGTAAAACAAACGAATTACACTAAAGGTTGGAATTGAAAGTGTTTCTTACAACTTGTCAAATAAACCTAATCCATGGATATTGACATGCAGCCAGGAGTCGTGTTTCCTGACATTTATATGTGCCTGATTTCGACGGTGGGGAGAAACATAAAGCAAATCTGCCTGTGAATATTTTATATAACTACAATATCGGTAGGTTTAAATCCGAGTAATCACTTATATCAATGTTATATCGTAATATTGTCCAGCCCTAAAACATATATAGTTTTATAGTATAGTTTTTTTCAGTGTTGTTTATTGAAAAACACCCAATTATGCAGAATATAAGATGGAAAATATTTAATTGATGAGTTAACATAATATATAACAATACAATATATACGGTATGATTTTACCTCAAAATCCAACAATTTGACACAAAATGATAACTGCAAATCCATGTTTCTCTGCCTGGAGTCGAGCTGTTTCTGTGAATTGCAGTGATCCATTTGCTTTTTTCCCTGTTGCTTTCTGCAGTTTTTAAATATATACCTCAGGGTTTGTGTCAAAGCTATTTGTACAGTCAACCACAAAGCTCTTTCCCGTTTTGGATGTGTTTTGTGTGTTTTTCGCGACATTCACGCTGAAAACCAATGCTGCCGCTCAAGGGGCTCGCACACCGGACGCGAAGCTCAGCGCCGCGACATGTCTTTCAAATTCGAACGCATTGTTTTATATTTTTTCTGAGTCGTAGCTGGGCGCCGAATGTCGCCGCCGGTGTGCGTAAGTGACATTCAGAGAAAACAATGGGTTCGATTTTTAAAGACGTGGCGAGGCGCTGAGCTTCGCGTCCGGTGTGTGAGCCCCTTCAGTCTTTTGCCACTCAGTGGGCGTGACCGCAGTCGTAACGGTCGACGGTGACGTCACGTGCATACCCTCTATAGACTGAAAATGTAATATGCATGTGCATGACGTCACCATTTTCACAAATTCGCGTTTTAACGTTTACATGGAGACAATAATGATATCATTTTCAAAAACTTGCACTTTGAAACCCAATTTCAAAAGCTTGCGTTATTTTCATGTAAATGAACAGCCAAAACGCATAAAAACTTTTCCGTTTTAGTTAAAAATGCTGTTGTGTAAACAGCCCCTAAGTTAAAGGTGATTCTCCTTTTAAATACATCTGCAATTGCATGGAAATCCTAAATGACAAAATTCTTTATTTTGGTCAAATAAATAATGAGAGATGTATAGACAGGACTCAAAGTTAACACACTAAAACTGGCTTTGGCAAGTAAATGAAACTCACCAGTTGGCCAGTAATTTTATTACAAATAGAAACATAATACATTCAAATTGAACACATGCAAACTGTCTACCAAAGAAAACATCTAACACAACTCCAACTTGTACCTCAGTAGAAGGTTTATCATCAGATGTTTGTGTTAAGTTCTCTTCTCTAGAACTCCATGTGGTCCTCACCTTTAGCTACCAAAATGATGTATCTCAGAATGTATTCTGAAGAAACAGCCTTTTTCTTTTCTCTTGTGATGCTCCTCATCTGTAATTCACTTTACATAAAAGCGTTAATGAATAAATGTAACTCTGCTGCTTGTGACAAATTTAAAAGAAAAACAAGTCAAATCAGACAAAATATATTTTAAATAAACAAAATTCAGTTTCTTGGCTGATGGGATATTTTTATGTTTACATTTTCTCAACTTACTTACCATAGACAGGTGTCAAAAAAAGTAACTTGGACCTGAGCACAGCTCACTTTTTTTTTTTTCTTGAAAGAAACAAGTCATGTGTCTGATTGAATTACTTAAAAAACATAGTTTATTCTTCTGAAGTTAAATAATAGCATGTCAATTTGGACCATAAGCACAGCTGAGCAGTCTTTTTATTGAAAGTAGAAAGCCTAGCAGCAGTGTGGTTGAATTACTTTGAAAATATTGCATTTCCTGTTCATCTTTATGGAACTTAAATATGAAGTCATATTGTTTAACTTACAAGTGCACCTTTACTGAGTGTGAAAAGGACTACTGGCTCATTGAGCAGATTAAAAACAATTAATGTCACATCTGGGCTTCTGGCCGCAGGCCGATACAACATGCTGCTTTTGGTGCAATTTTTCCAGTGTAGCTTTACAGACCACCCACACAGAAAGGAGGACCTGTTCCCAACACACTGGAAACATAATAAGCATTGAATGAACACATGGGAGCTCGAGCTTATGGTTCTAATCATGTTCTTAATACCTTAATGGACAGTGGTTTCAAATGGGTACTTTCCCCTCTTAAACATCAACATTGCTGCTCTTGAGGGGGTGTGGGTTGCTCATGGCTAATCTTGACATTTGTTTGCCATAGCTGAAGACAAACTTAAGCTTCCAGAAGACAGCTTGGACGCTGGTACGCATCTATGTGTTAAACAGAGGGTGATTCAGTGGCCTGCAGGGTCCGTGTCCGTGATTCAGTCTCTCGGTACTCTCACACCTCAGCGTGAGGAAAACAAAATGGAAAACGGCGAACCATGAAACTCTGCGGCAATCTCATGAGCTGATGTACTAAAACAGCTGCGGCATGGGAACGCTTCATAGCCTCGGTTGTTTGATTGTGTCATGGCGGAAACACATTCACATGTGGTGACCGCTTTGTTAATTCTAACTCTTTGTTTATTAAGTACACTTAAATTAGTCGTCTGTGTAATGAGCAGGATCTTATTCAAGAGCCATCAAAGTCAAAAGGACAGATTATTTATAGATGGTTTGGTTGACAAATGGAGGTGCCTTGTTTGAGGCTGATTGAGCATGAAAAAAACATAACAAATACAAATACAGAGTGAAATGAGACTCAAAATGAACATTCAGAACCACTAAATCGTTCACATTAAATCGAATGCACCCATAAAGCAACAACATCTATGAGAAAACCTTATTATATTGTGTTATATTTCAACTGAGTTTGAAGGCATAGGTCTCATGATAGAGGTTAGGTAAAAGGTCACTACTTTCATTGTGCACACCTAAAATGTCAAATAGCATTATATAGATATCATTTATTATCACATTTAAATGAGGCAAAAGAGACAGATAAACATAGCCATATTAGCTGTAGTGCAGTTTAGTGTCATTGACATAATATATGACCCTGGACCACAAAACCAGTCATAATGGTCAGTTTTTTTAAAATTGAGATTTATACATAATCTGAACAATATTTGGGAAAGAAACAACTATTTGAAAATCTGGAATCTGAGGGTGCAAAAAAAAAAAAAAAAAAAAAAAAAAAAATCAAAATATTGAGAAAATCACCAATTTGTCCAAATGAAATCCTTAGCAATGCATATCCACTCACAAAAAAAAAAAAACATTTTTATTGGAAATTTACAAAATATCTTCATGAAACATGATCTTTACTTAATTTCCTAATGATTTTTGGCATAAAAGAAAAATCGATCATTTTGACCCATACAATGTATTGTTGACTATTGCTACAAATATAATGTTATATGTATTTATATAATTATATAACAATAATATATAAAATTGTATCTAATTTCAAGTTAAAGATTATTTTATTTCAAGTAACAAACATGCTATTTTATGGTTTTAGTTTTTGTACTATAATAACCCTCACTGTAAAACCGAACAGTGAAATTAATTAAATGAGTTTGTTTCACTCAAATAATAATGAAAGTTCATTGTACTTAATAGAAAAAAGTTGCATGAACTCAAAATTTCATTGTAGTAAGCTGAACTGAATACTATTGAGTTGAGCTGCAGCAGATTTCTAATTCCAAGCATGCTTTGCGTCAGACCGTATAAATAACTGTTGAAATTAAGTGTTATTTTGTATGTTTTTGCACAAGATTAACATATGGAGATATAAGTTAATGTTTAATGTTTTGTTATGTTGGGATTCAGGGGGGTTCTGTTATGTTAGTTTTGTAGGGTTACCACTGTGGTGAAGAGTAGAGCCTGTGGTTAGGTTGAGGATGAGCTGCAAAACATTTAAGACCACATATGTTGTTTGATTACATATATGCAAGTATGTAATGACTCTCTGATAATGTCTCTCTGATAGTTATAATAGCATGTGTTATTTGCTATGTAACATTTAACCAAGATCTGATTGTGATGTTTATGTAAATTAACTGTATGTAATTAACATTATGATGAGTTGGGAAAGGGATGCTGGTGACGGGATTGTTAGAGACACCTGTGCACCACACTGGCCTTGATCCGCTTCCATGGCTCTCAGCCCCGCCCCACTTGTCACAAAAATTTTAAGTTCTACCAACTTTAAAGGTGCCCTAGATTCAAAAATTGAATTTACCTTGGCATAGTTAAATAACAAGAGTTCAGTACATGGAAAAGACATACAGTAAGTCTCAAACTCCATTGTTTCCTCCTTCTTATATAAATCTCATTTGTTTAAAAGACCTCCGAAGAACAGGCGAATCTCAACATAACACCGACTGTTACGTAACAGTCGGGATCATTAATATGTATGACCCCAATATTTGCATATCCCAGCCCATGTTCCCAATATTATGAAAGGCATTAGACAAGGGCAGCCAGTAACGTCTTGATGTGCACAGCTGAATCAACAGACAAGCAAGAACAACAGTGAAAAAATGGCAGATGGAGCAATAATAATTGACATGATCCATGATTACATGATATTTTTAGTGATATTTGTAAATTGTCTTTCTAAATGTTTCGTTAGCATGTTGCTAATGTACTGTTAAATGTGGTTAAAGTTACCATCGTTTATTACTGTATTCATGGAGCACAGCCTCAAACTCATTCAGAATCAATGTAAACATCAAAATAAACACTGTACTTACGCGATTAGACATGCTGAATGACGAACACTTTGTAAAGATCCATTTTGAGGGTTATATTAGCTGTTTGAACTTTTTTTATGTTATTTAAGGCAAGCGCGAGCTCTTGGGGCGTGGAGCACGAGATTTAAAGGGCCACACACCCTGAATCGGCTCATTTCTAATTATGTCCCAAAATAGGCAGTTAAAAAAATGAATTAAAAAAAAATCTATGGGGTATTTTGAGCTGAAACTTCACAGACACATTCAGGGGACACCTTAGACTTATATTACATCTTTTTTAAAAAAGTTCTAGGGCACCTTTAAAAAAATGAGTTAGTTTACTTGAATGTTTTGAGGTATTAAGTTTCCTCAAATGTTTTGAGTATTCTGAACTTATTGGGTTTTACAGTGCTGTTGTAGTAAATGACGATTTAAGAGCTACAGTGGAGGGAAAGATTTTCAAAGAAAACTGAAATCTAAATTTCAGTCTGATGCTCACACCAAACTGTTGTATGGCTTCAGGAGCCTTAATATTGTGCACACATTGTATGGACTTCAGTGCTTTTGTCATGTTTGGAACATAGGCCTAATAGTAATACAACAATGTTCAGCTTAGACTAACCAACCAACTAACTAACTAAATATGAGTGCAGTACAGTAGTGATGTTTGGTGCAAGAGAGTAATTACATTTTGTATGTTCTACAAATCAAATTGCACAAATTGGTTTAGCAAAAAATCTGAATATTACCTGTTGTTGTTACAACCCTGTCTATAAAAGCCGAAACTGTTTTGATATTTCTCTGTATTCCTTTTTGTGTTTTGACTGTTTCGTTGTATATAAAAGTAAAATGAACCTATGATGTTTTTTTTAGCAGGTGCATTGTGACAACTTACCCCCCATTGCTCACCAAACGTTATTACATGTCAGAATCCATATGTTTTGCAGTTTTTCATACAAAATTCCATTAATAATTATTCAACCATCATTCTACATTGATTTCTATGGGTTTTTGCTCAAAGTACACTCTAATAAGTCACCATTTTATCAGTTAATGTTTATGTAAATATAAAACTAAGGTGAAGACCCTCTTGAGTGTTCTTAAGAAAGAAAAAAACATTGCCTGCAAACACTCTGCACAGCTACAGAAAATCAAGACATGAATAAGAGCATTTATTGATTTACTATCCACTGTCTCACACATGTACACACACATATGCCATAAACCTGACGGATTTTCTCAATGAGCACTTATAAAATGTTGAACAGGGAGTCACAGAGAACAGGAGACCTCCTCCCTCTGTAAACATCCCACTCACTACCTGCAGCACACATAAATGATTAATGCTTGTGATTCAGATATTAGATTAGTTTGAGGTGAAAGGGTAGCTTATGCCAAAACCCCATTAAATATCATAACTGAAGGCTTTCAATAGCTCTTTGATGGATGAAGTATTTTCCCACCTTTTAAAAAGCTTGCTTAAGGTTTCATTACGTCAAAAAGAAACTTTCTGGTTCCCATTCAACTGCCTACATCGCCTATATGATGAACAGGCCTGAATGCAACCCACGTATTAAGGTTTACAGATGACATTTATTCTTCAGTATGTCTTAATGTTTTGATGTTCTCATTTGTTATAAGCATCAATTACAGGGGGTTATTTAAAGGGTAATCTGTCAACACATTCTCTGGGTATTCACTGATAAGGTGTTTTTGATAAAAGAACAGTAAGCAAAGAGTTTAAAATGCACAATCATGCACAATAGACAAGCAAATGGCAAGCAAATGTCACGTAAATAGAGTAAATTTCACAAGATGTGTCACACTTGACTCATAAGTTCAACCAGTCCATTTTTCTTGCTTAAAAAAACAATACAAAAAGTTTATTATCTTGATTATTATAGCTGAGTTATTAATGGGTAATCCTCACAATGATTGGCAGCAGCCCAGGTTTCCATGACAACAGATATTTGAAGCTAATGGGTTTTCATAATGATTTCATTCACTCTGTGTGTAATCTCTATGTAAGGTGAGCACCTTTACTATCTATCGGCTATAGTGACCACACACCTGCCATAAGGCACACACACACACACACACACACACACACACACACACACACACACACACACACACACACACACACACACACACACACACACACACACACACACACACACACACAGCACAGGTGAAAGGTGTTGACTCTTGGCTTAAACATTTGTGCAATGCCACAAACAAGTTCTCTGCTTTTTTTCCCCTCTTTTTTGTTTATAGAAAACAGATGAACCAGATGTCTCTGCCATGAAACAGGTTAGATAACATGTTTGAGTAAACTGGACGCTATGGATGTCAGTGACCTGGCCACAGGGCAGCAGAGAAGCTCCTTCTTCAGATTCTTCCCTTCGTTTAATCAACCTGAAAAGAAACAGACCTGGGTGTAGCTTGTATTTATAAGAATATGGATTTTTTTTTTCTGTTTGATATATAGGCCCATATTTTGGAATTAATTTTCCTGATTATATATACCCAGGTGGAAAGTATACTTGAATGCACTAAAAATGTACTTAAATACAAGCAAGTACATTTGTAGTACATTCTTATTTTTTTGTGCTAGATAAAATTGTAAAAGTTATACACTATAAATACACTAATTAAAAGTATATTTCTAGTATAATTCAGTGCACTTAAAAAAGTATCCTAAATACCATTAATACTTAAATTGATTTTTAGTGCTTTGAAATAATGTATTGTAACGGTGGTGACCCCCAAAACAACAATTCACAATTAAGTGTTCAATAAATTGTTTTTAATCAAACTTGTTCGGGCGCCAGGCAGGTAAAGGCCTGCCAAAAAAAACAAAAAGAAAACCCAGGATAGTTCCAAATAACCACTCGTTACGTTCAATAAACTCAAAATATTCTACCACAAAAATATACAGAGGAGTTTTATTAGTGTATTTAGTCCCACTTTATATTAAGTGGCATTAACTACTATGTACTTACATTTAAATTAATCATTTGATACAATGCACTTATTGTGTACAAACATGTTTTTACATTGTACTTGTATTTTAAAAACACCTGCATGTAATTACATCTGTAATTATTTTCTGTAATTACATTTATAATTACACTGTTGACCCATCCCTTAACCCTTACCCCTACCCTTAAACCTACCCAAACCACCAAAGCTTTCCCTAACCTTACCCATATCCCACCTCACTAGCATTAAAAGTGTTTTGCAATTCAATATGAATCCAATAAGTACATTGTACTTATTTTTTGATGTAAGTACATAGTAGTTAAGGCCACTTAATATAAAGTGGGACCGTGTATTTCTTAAAAGTGTTCTTTGAATGCTTTAAAAATGAATTCAATCTTAATGCATCGTGTTTCCTTCTGGAGCATCAGTGAATGTTTGAACCTTTTGTAATAGTTGTGTTTGAGTCCCTCAGTTGTCCTCAGTGTGAAAAGATGAATCTCAAAATCATTCAGTCACATCTGGAAAGGGTTCAAATATGCAAAAGATGCTGGAAAATCAAAGGATTTGCAGGACCTGAAGGATTTTTCTGAAGAACAGAGCTCAGTTTAATTTCTCAGAACTAACAAGGGACTCACGAACAACCATCACAAAACAAAAAAACAGTCATGGATCATCCAGGTAACCACAGACAGTATTAAGAATCAAGGGTATTTAAACTTTTGAACTGGGTCATTTTTATAAATTCAGCTATTTTTTTTTTTTTTTTTATCTTGTAGACTTTGTGTAAACATCTGTTATGTGAAATACTTTATTCAGGACAGTACTAAATAAAAAATAACATGCAATTTTCATGATCCTTCTTATTTTATTCAAATGATTAACATTTTTGCATATTCTGTAAGGGCATGTAAACTTTTAAGCTCAACTGTACTAATAGTTTACTTGATTGTACTTGTCACAGTTTGCAGGTTCACTGGTTCACTCTGGCTGTGTCCGAAAACTGGAAAATGCTGCCTTCGGATGACACATTTCAAGGTAGGAAGGCATCAAGGCACGTCCGAATCCAATGTTAGCTTCACTTCCTGTTTCCTGAGACACCTTCATCTGATCGACTTTTGAAGGCAGCATAGATGTATCCTTCGCTGTATCCTGTGCTTTCCATTCTCTGACAGTTGAGCTATAAAAATAAAGATGGTGTCCGAAAGTTGCGTTTGCTGGTCAGTTTGTGTGTAAATGTATGTTTTTGACCAGCATTTTCCAGTTTTGATGTCATTTCTAGTGAGAAATTACTTGTGTAGTTATTAAATATTTGTTTAGTTCTTAACAAAGCTTGCGCTATTTTGCTGTAGATCATTAAACTGTTACGCTGCCTCAGAAGTCTGTCCGAAATCAGTTTCGTGAGGTGCCTTCCTGCACAAATGCTGCCTTATAAGTCAATGCCTGAGAAGGCAGCGAGGCAACAAGTCAGCTGCCTAGGTTTTCTCTGTGAGTGTGTGTTGCTGCTGATGAGCTGATCAGAGTCAGCTGTACCTCATCAGAGCTGCTATTTAATGTCTGTGCATTTTGCCCCTGTATGTGTTGTCAGATCATTGATGTGTTCATGCAGTGTTAGTCCTGGCTGTATTTGAGTCTCTCGTTCCTCGTTTCTGTTCTGGATATTCCCCGTCGAGGCAGTTTTGGATTACCTGTTGGACTTTTGTCGGAGGACTGGTTTGCTCATTGTGGTCTCTGCGCTACCAAGAAATACTTCTGCACCCACAACGTCTGACCCTTGCTATCTTTCCTGCTGCTATTTTTCTTATTAAACTGATATTTGCTGCATTCGCTATTGAATCCTCCTTATTTCATATGACAGTAGGATTTAATGACACCATTAACCTGTCGTTAAGTATCATATAAGAGAATATTAACATAGTTACTATACATTTGAAATTAATTATTTACCCTATAGCACGTCCTGATATTGCTGAGTTAGATGCATTCCTGGGTCAACATATTTTGTTGATCCGCACAGTCTGAAAATGTAGTCTTAACCCTATTCCTACCCCTAAACCTAACCCTACCCATAAGTTATCACAAAAATCAGAGGGAAATGATAGATGAATAACACTGATGTAGAAGCACCAATTCATGATTTTAAGCCTAAACTTGTCCCTCAAATCTGATTTGTTGATTTGAATGTTGTTCCAGGATCAATAAAAATGTTGACCCAGAAACATGTTGAACTCAGCAAAATCAGGTTATGCTTAATGGCATACATGTAAAAATATTTAGAATAAATTATAAATTGTCACAGACACGTCAGGTTCCAACCTCAACCAATCACAGCGCACACAATCCCCAGAGTACTGATCACCGCCACCTGCACCTCATCATCGCACTCATCAGCAGCACCATAAAGAGCAAACACACACAGCACTCCATGTCCGGTCTCGTTCGCATATACTCACGTTAATGCTTACCTCAAGGACTCCTCGCTCCATACTTACCTGTCTCCAGCGTGTCTCCTTCCCTCTGTGTGCCTCGAGTACTGTGTGTGAGTGCTCCAGTCAGCTCCAGCCATCTCCAGCGATCTCCAAGCTCCAGCGTGTTCACAGATCTCCGTATCTGAAAGGAAAAGGACAGTAACTATCTCCATTATTATCATCTAAACATCCATTGATGATTGACTCATCTCTTCTTACCTGTTCACTGCTCCTTGCTCTGCTGGTGTCAATAAACAACAGTTACCTGTTTACATCTGTGTCTGCCTCCTGTGTACCGTAACATAAATACATTGTGTATAAATTTATCATAATTATTTTTATGTTTTAAATAATTCATAAGTGTTTCTATGTCTGATGAGTATATTTAAAAGTGTATGAAAGATGGGTTCAAGTGAACTACAAGTGGTAACTAAATACATTTTTAGTTAGTATGATAGTATGTTAAAAGCACATTTTAGTTCATATTCGTGGTGTCTCAAAATAGCACAGTTGAGTACGCTTAGATGTTCTTAACCCTTTGATGCACAACATGGGTCAAAAATGACCCGGCTGAGTTTTTATTTTCTATATCTTTGCAAGAAATTAATTTCATCATTCAGTATTCCAGGTATTCCTCAATTAACTTGTTTTTGATCATCACAAATCCTCATTTTAATTTTTTCTTTCTTACTTTTTTAATAAAAATCATTTTTGTATCACTACCCTTCTAATGCGCAACATGGGTCAAAAATGACCCGTATTCATTTCCTATGTAATTTCAATAACGGTTGAGTGTTTCTTTGCTGAATCTTTAAAAGAAATGTATTTTATCATTCATTTATTCCAGGTATTCCTTAAATATCTTGTTTTTGATTGTAAAAAATCATTATGTTAATTTTTTCTTTCTTACTTTATAAACAAACACAGTTTTTGTTTGTCTACATCAATTTTACACACATGGGTCAAAAATGACCCGTATTCATTTCCTATGGTATTTCAGTCAAGACTGAGTGTTTATTTGCTGAATCTTTGAAAGAAATGTATTTTGTCATTTATTTATTCCAGGTATTCCTTAAATATCTTGTTTTTGATTTTCTACAAATAATTATGTTTATTTTTTCTTTCTTACTTTATAAACAAACACAGTTTCTACATCAATTTTACACACATGGGTCAAAAATGACCCATATTTTGCAAGGAGGAACATATTTACTGCAGACAACTGTTCATCTGCCACACATTTCACATCTTAACAAGGCTACTTTTGTATATTTGATGGATGTAAGTCTTATTATATTTAATATATTAGGCTATATATTTCATAATTTTTAATTTTTTTGTCATAAATCAATGCAATTGGTCATCCTTTATGTCTGTCAGCGTTCCTGAAAAGTAACAGTTTTGGACATATACAACATGGGTCTAAAGTGACCTGAATGAGTTATTACTTTCTATATCGCATATATTACAATAAATTAATTTTATCATTCATTATTCCATCTATTACTCAATAACCAAATCCTTATTTTACTTTTTCCTTTCTTTTTGAATGAATTTTTTTGAATGTGTGTCATTACCATTCTAAAGGCCAAAGTATACTTCACTTTTTATGCGTACATGAGGGTCAGCATACAGATTTTTGTAACTTTTTATAATTTCTGCCGGATTTCTGTAACTGTGTATGTGCAACCTGCACATACACATTTAAATTGCATTTGTGCGCAAAGTATACTTTTAGCTTTTTTTCACAGTGATGTCATCATCCACCTCAGTTCTGTTGAGGACCAACCGCTAACACTCTAGATAAAGAAAATCAAAAGCACAAGAATATTCAAATATTCAAATTCAAATACACTTATTATATATTTTCACTGTTGGACAGAAACCTTGTTCAAAACTGTTACTTTTCAGGAACACTGATAGATGTAAAAGGTGACCAGTAGCATTGGTTTATGACAAAAAATACAAATTATGAAATATAATATATAGCCTATTATATGAAATATAATATGACTTTCATCCATCAAATATACAAAAGCAGCCATGTTGAGACGTGAAATGTGTGGTGGATGAATAGTTGTCTGCAGTAAATATGTTCCTACTTGTGAAAATTTGCAAAGGTTTCTATATGGGTCATTTTTGACCCATGTGTGTAAAATTGATGTAGAAATACAAACGCTGTGTTTGTTTATAAAAAAAGAAAGAAAAAATAAACACAATGATTTGTTAAAATCAAAAACAAGATATTTAAGGAATACCTGGAATAAATAAATGATAAAATACATTTCTTTCAAAGATTCAGCAAATAAACACTCAGTCTTGACTGAAATACCATAGAAAATGAATACGGGTAATTTTTGACCCATGTGTGTAAAATTGATGTAGACAAACCAAAAACTGTGTTTCTTTATAAAGTAAGAAAGAAAAAATGAACATAATGATTTTTGTCAATCAAAAACAAGATATTTAAGGAATACCTGGAATAAATAAATGACAAAATAAATTTCTTTTAAAGATTCAGCAAAGAAACACTCAACCGTTATTGGAATTATATAGGAAATGAATACGGGTCATTTTTGACCCATGTTGCGCATTAGAAGGGGTTTTCATAGCTTGTGCATCAAAGGGTTAAGATTACTAAAGAAGATTTTTTAGTATATTAAGTACAAAATTAGTGTGTGAAAATAGAGCACTTTAAGTACATTATGGAAATGTACTAAGTGTTAGGGCTGGACGATTATGGCCTAAAATCAAAACCTCGATTAATTGAACATTTTACCTCGATTACGATTAATGAACGATTATTTTATTTCTGATTTTTTTTTTTTTTTTTTGCCCTCATAGTTCACTGACAAGGTTTGTACTGTAAATAGCCTATGATTGACTATTAAGGTGGGATATTTTTTTTCCTGTTGAAAGAGTGATCTGACATCATAGCTCACTATCAGCAGTTATTTTATCTATGGTTTGTAACATTTCTTACAGGTTTCTGCTCGTTGTAAATCAGATAAAGATAAATTAGCACAGTAAGTTACCAGTAGTGATTGCGTGTGTGAATTAGTCATACCGTCTCTCTATTAATTGTGAAGCTGTGGGTTGTAAATAGTTCCTTCAAAAGTAGAAAAAATAGATGCTATAGCCTAACTTTTGAGTTTCTAAGCTATTTTAGTGATAAATCACAGGACAGCGCTGACAAGTTTCTGCGTTCCTCTGTGTGCGCGCGATCACGTTTTGCGCAGCTGTTTGTATGAGTGTTCATGCAACATGCAGCTGCGCGAGCGAGGCATAGATATATGTATATATCTATGCGAGCGCGGTAGCTCGATATAATAATACACATCCTATGTGTTGAACCGGCGTTCGCCTCCGTGTTTTGCTTTTATGAAACTGACTGGACTGGGCGGAGTCACGTGGCTACACACGCAGTTATGTTTTTAAGGGGGAAGTATTAACAGGATTAAAAAACCGAAATAACCGACATGGGAAAATTACGTCGGTTAGAGGTTCTGAATTTCGGTTTCGATTACTTTTCTATTAATCGTCCAGCCCTACTAAGTGTACTGAAATAAAGTGTATTTTAGTGCATATATTTATAGTACTGTGCAAAAGTCTTAGGCCACCATTAGATATTGTGGTAACACTTTACAATAAGGTTCATTTAACTAGTTAACATGAACTAATAGCCTAATGAACTGCAGTTCTACAGCATTTATTCATTTTTGTTGATGTTAATTTAACATGTACTAATACATTATTAACATCTTGTTAACATTAGTTAATTCACTGTGAACTAACATGAACAAACAATGAACAACTGTATTTTCATCAACTAACGTTAACGAAGATTAGTAAATACAGTAACTAATGTACTACTCATGGTTAGTTCATGTTAGTTAATACACTAACTAATGTTTAACTAATGAACTTTATTGTAAAGTGTTACCGATGTTGTTTTAACAATGCTATAATGACCATATATAATTACTATTAGAATATAATCAGACAATACAGTAAATTTGTACGTAGTATTAAAAATCTAGAAAAAATCTAGAAAAAAGAAGAAAAAATAGAAAACAGCTTTTATAGGCTATGGCAAGTATTCAGTGACCTTCCCTTACACTTGAGCAATAGCAGGAACCATGGCTCTCTTAAACTCGAAGGCCAAGAAAACTTTCAAAATCTGATGAGAACTTTCTCAGAGTTTCATTTTTGAGAAAATGGAAGAAGTCCAGGTGGTCACACGGAATACTTATATATATATATATAAACAGCAAGGCAAAATAATATTAGATATTATTTTTATATTTTAAATACTTTAAATAGATTTTCAATCAATTATTGATGCTACCTTTAATTAACATCCAATACAAAAGTAGCAATAAATAATGCATAAGGCACAAAACTCATACTAAACTTATAACTAGATAAAGTGGCCAGTAACATAATATCATGAAATATTTAAAAAGTAAAAAATAATTTAAAATTTGTAGGTCATTTTTGCTCCAAGACCTGATTTCTGATGCTACATGTGTGTTAATAGGGAGGTTGAATATTGTAACATTAAACCGATCAAGTTGTGAAACAAATTTAGATGGACTGATGAGGCATAAACAAGTACTTGGAAGCCCTGTATCCAAATCCATCTCTATATATTAAAATATAAAAAAAAAATATTCCAATGTTCACTCAACCCAACCGGAACTCCAGCAATCTGGAGCTGGGCTTGTGTGGGTGGTAGGGATGTAAGAAGGGTCTGTTTGACTTTCAAAGTCCCAAGACATATCTTTTCTGTTAGTTTATGGTATGCATATATGTCTCAAAGGTGGCGAGGAAATTTGTGTGCGCGGGCGGACAGCCATTCCGAAACTTTCAGAGTGAATTGCTCTTCCCCCTCACTCTTCTCCTGGGGGGTTCCTAATATGAACTGACCGCTCTCATTTTTCCCATGCTCTTGGAAGCTCTCATTTTTAATGCACACGCACACACACGATCCACACGTGGATGAGAACTCTTGCACACACAAATCTTGTCTACTTAATGGATCAGACGGCTGCAAATTTCTCCAATTCTCTTTTGCTCCCCTTTGCACACAGCTGTCACGTTTTCACTGTCGACATTGTCTCCAGTGTTGATGGAAAACAGCCTTCTAAACTCCCTTTTCTAATGGTACATTAGGGACCTTAGACACAATAGCATAAAAAACACCAAACAGAATTCTGCTACCAACCCCTGAACCCTTACCTCCCACCCTCACACACACATCCACTGACTTACTGACCTGAGTGGGATGAAGCTCCTTAGCTCATACCACAGAAGAAAGACTGCAGATGTTCCCCAATCACTTCCATCAGGATCACTGGCCAGAACAGGCTTAACGTCACGATTCCCAGGCATCCTAGAATGTCCTTATGGTCCGTCACAGCTGAACAGGCATATCTGACATATCTTAATCCATATCTGTCCTCTTGCATGGGCATTATGCCTCATGGTAAATGATAGCTACATGTTGTTCAGCATGTATTTTGAGTTTGACTAGATGGCCATGAGCAGGGTTCAAAATTAACACTTGACTACAAGTGGCAAATGCAAGTAAAAGTGTCTTAGGCAAGGAAAAATTTATTTGTTTGGAGTGTTTTTGAACGAAGTCTCTTATGCTCTCCAAGGCAGTATTTATCTGATCATAAATACAGTAAAACAGCAATACTGTGAAATATGATTGCATTCTAATTACAATTTCAATTTTCTATTTTAATATATCCCCTTGGAATTATAAGGTTCTATTTGACGTTTTTGTCAAACTTGAGTTATTCACATACTCTTATTCTGTGTCAATTTTTTTACATTATGTGATGTTTTTTTTTAAATGTTGTGTACATTTTGGGACTTTTTGTTTAGAAAACAAAAAGGTTCTTTCTACAATGTTGAACGGAATGCAAAGAAATTTGAAGCTCAATATCTCAAAACTGCTCAGAATGCAGATAGAACCTTATAAATCCAAGGGACAATATTTTAAAATGTAATTTATTCCTGGGATGGCAAAGCTGTATTCATCACTCCAGTCTTCAGCGTCACATGATCCTTCAGAAATCATTTTTATATGCTATTATGATACACATGAAACATTTCTTATTATTACAATGATAGTTTTTTTTTTTTCAGGATTCTATGATCAACAAAAAAGTACAAAAAGGATTATTTGACAAAGAAATATTTTAACATTATTAATGTTTTCTGTCACTTTTGTTAAATCAATTCCTTACTGACCCCAAAAATGTAGCCACCACATGCACATCTTCTAACAACTTTGACCTTTTTAGTAAAAAATATACAAGCAAAAGTTTATGTAGAATTTATTTATTTAATTATTTTTAAAATTGTATTTTATTTATTTTATTTTACCAGTACTCCTTGTAATAACATATGTGGAATATTTATTGCATTAAGTCACAACAAAAACATAATGAATTATAATATATAAACATATTTTTGTGTTTTTTTTTTTTTTTTTTTTTTTGTTAGGTGCATTTTGTTTTTTTATAATCTCTTTTATAATATGATTTTGCAGGCATCATAATGATTTGTTATTATAAGGTATTATGAGTTATTTGTAAGAAATATAAAAGCAAAAAACAAACAAACAAAAAAACAACAATACCCAAAAAAGTAACCCACACAAATATAATAAAATTATTAAAATATTTATTATTGAAATTATTGTTTGCATTTTATTTTATACGTATTCTCTTTTTATTCTTTTTATTTCATCTTTAATGTATTTTATATCTTTTATGTATCATCTTGTTATTTCTGACTTTTAATGCATTTTAAATATTGCTGTCTGGTTGAAAGAGCTGGGAGAATTAAGAAGAAAGCATTTGCGATAAGGTTAAAATTTGGTAAATTTGGATAAGGTGACAAACCATGGGGAAATTTGAGTTGTGGTGCATGGTTAACATTAGCATGGTTAACACACTAAAGGGTGAAATTTGAACTGCGTTGCATAGATAAGATATCTCCGGAAGGGGGATTAGGGCTGTGTGGTGCAGTTTGAGGTGTCTTGGCAAAAGGGGAGATTGAAACTTTGTATATCAGATTGAAGTGCCTTAACAGGTAGCAGTCCTGTCATGTGATTAGATCTGCTCTGATGGATAGATCCGTTTAGATCCACTCTGACAGACAACAACAACAACAACAACAACAACAACAACAACAAAACTCCGTAAGACTTCCTAGCTCATCCATCCTGATAGCAAATAAAATTGTCTTGCCTTGCCTTGCCTACAAAATTTAAATAATAATAATAATTATAAAAATCATGGCTAGTATGAACTGTTTATGGCTGGTGAATTCACCCACCTTTTCCCAGTGTGGCAAAAAGTTCATTTAGGATTATGGTCATACGTCTTTATCTGAACAGCATGGAATAACCTGCTAATCTGGAAAAGGCAGCGTGGAGGTGGATGAGTCAACAAGAATGATGCATGCACACATAGGAAAGAAGGCAGGGATATGTGGCATCTCACTGTAGACAGATACCTTCTGTCCTGGGCAAGATCACAGGGATTCCCTCACTTCCGTGGGAACATTCATGACTCAATAAGGAAAGTGAAAAAGAAAAAAACAGACAGAAAAAGAGGAAAGAGGTATGAAAAAAAAAAAAAAAAAAAAAAAAAAAACCCTGCCTTCAATCACCCACAGTATCCAGACACATTCGCTCCTCTCATTTCCTCACCTTGTCACTTCCATTCGCTGTGGATCATTTCACCTGTGGCAAATTTGAACACATCACTGATTAATAACAGCAGGCAGCTTCCTCTGATACAACTATATTATGAGCCTTGTTCGTGACATAAAGAGGAATTGCCAAATATTTACCAGAACTCCCATCCCCCAAGGTCAATTATCTGTATTATCAATGCAGTCTCAGAGCTGCCTGTAATGGGAGTAAATGGGAAGTAAACTGCATTTGTTTATCTGCTCCGTGGTTTTCCATAAGACAGTGTCTTTGGAACATTATGTTACAATCACAGATTTCTGTTACTGCTTAAAAATGGTTTCGTTCTGAATTTTACAATGTGGTTTTCAGCTGTCAGTTACAGGGAGGGTTTTACGAATCTCAGAAACAATGTGACACTGTAGTTAAAACTACATTGTGTCCTTATGTGTCATTTTTCCAGTATTTAGCTCACTGTAAACTGGCGTGCAGGCTTGACACACGAGACTTCATACACTGTTGTGTAGAATATGGACCTAAAGGCCTTTGATAGTGGAGAAAACTTCAGAATATGATATAACTTTGACTTCAAAAACATTCTTTGAGGCACCATGCAAACATCGCCAAACATTTACTCTCTCTCTCTCGATAAAACTTTCATGTTTGTTCATGCACCAGCATTGTGCGTAACAAAGAATGACTCATAGGGTGGTTATAAAAAGCACACCTTTACAATTATCAGTTTAGCCTTTGAACCTGTAATTTTGCTATAATGGCACCAGTATAATTGTGACTAAAACATGACAGAGACTTTGTGGAGTCTGGCAGCCGGCAGTGTAAGTATTGCAATCACGTTTTGTTCACTTGGCACTCTCCTAATGCCCTGGGGTCTGTTGTGAAACCTGTAGCGCTTCACCAGAGATTTGTATGGACACCTGATTCTTGCTCAAACCTGCAAACGCTTCATTAAACCTCGTGCGTTTGCTTCTGCGTGTCATATAGCTTATTTTTTTTGTAATGTGACTTACGTAAGTGCACCTTTTGATCACTGTTGCACAAATTTTAGAAGGCACAGACAATGTCTTCAAGGTTCAGAGTTGGAATCATTTGGATTTTTGAATCATTTGCCAAGAGCCAAAATTATAACTAATTTTTTTTTCTGAAGAGATAAAGCAGGAAAAAGAAAGAGCAAAAGCGAGACAAGTGAGCAAAGCCCGTGCCAACTAAAATACGAACATCCTGCCTCCCCATTCTCTCTCTCTTGTTTTCTCCACACACATGCTCAATCTCTCTCTCTCTCTCTCTCTCTCTCTCTCTCTCTCTCTCTCTCTCTGTTTTGAACAGTGCTCAGCGGTTGTGTTATGACAGAGATTCTTTTGTTTGGATTATGAGGCAGAGGAAAGGGGAACAACAAGCCTTACTGCTGTTTTTACTGTCAGATAAACAATATTTTCATAAGGTGTTTCTCATCCTCTCAGATCAGAGGGAGATGACTGATTGAGACATGCAGGATCTATTTCCAACTAACACAAACACACACTCAGTGTGTCCACCTCTCCTCCTGACGCTTGTGGAAGTGTGACACTGGCCCTTATAACTTGATGTAAAGCAGCATTATGAATATGCAGCTACAGTATCTCACAAAAGTGAGTACACCCCTCACATTTCAGCAACTATTTTATTATATGTTCTCAAGGGACACTATAGGAATGAAAATTGTATATACTTTAGAGTAGTCAATATGCAGCTTGTATAGTAATGCAGATTTACTGTCCTCTGAAAATAACTCAACATTCAGCCATTATTGTCTAGATAACTTGCAACAAAAGTGAGTACACCCTAAGTGAACATGTCAAAACTGTGTCCAAAGTGTCAATTTTGTGTGAGACCCATTGTTATTTAACACTGCCTTAATCCCCCGGGCATGGAATTCACCAGAGCTGCACAGGTTGTTGCTGGGATGCTCTTCCACTTCTCCATAGTGACATCACAGAGCTGCTGGATGTTAGACACATGGCGCTTCTCCACCTTCTGCATGAGGATGCCCCATAGGTGCTCAAATAAGGTTTAGGTGTGGAGACATACTTGGCCACTCCATCACCTACACCTTCAGCTTCCTCAGCAAGGCAGTGGTCATCTTGGCAGTGTGTTTGGGGTCATTATCATGCCATTCAGCCTGGTTTCTGAAGGGAGGTCATCATGTTCTGCTTCACAGAATGTCACAGTACATGTTGGAATCCATGTTTCCCTCAATGAAGCAGAGCACCCCAGTACCAGCATCACTGATGCAGCCCCAGACAATGATGTTACCACCATCATGCTTGACTGTAGGCAAGACACAATTTTCTTGGTACTCCTCAGCAGGGCGTCGCCACACATGCCTGACACCATCTGAGCCAAACAAGTTTATCTTAGTCTCATCACACCACAGGAAATTGTTCCAGTAATTCATGCTCTTGGACAGGTTGTCTTCAGCAAACTGTTTGCGGGCTTTCTTGTGAGCCAGCTTCAGAAGAGGCTTCCTTCTGGGATGACGGCCATGCAAACCGACTTGTTGCAGTGTGCGGCGTATGGTCTGAGCACTGACAAGCTGACCAACCTCAACAGCAATGCTGGCAGAACTCATGTGTTCATTTTTTGAAGCCAGCTTCTGCACCTGACGCACAACACAAGGTCTCAACTTCTTTGATTCGACTTCTTTGGCCTGTTCCGAGTGGAACCTGTCTTGGAAAACCTCTCTCTATGACCCTGGCCACTGTGCTGTAACTCAGTTTCATGGTGTTACCGATCTTCTTATAGCCTAGGCAATCTTTGTGAAGAGCAACAATTCTAATTATCAAATCCTCAGAGAGTTCTCTGGCCATGAGGTGCCATGTTGAACATCCAGTGTTCAATATGAGAGAATTGTACTCAAAGCAACTGCTCTAATACAAGTTTCACACATTTGTATGGTCCTGTCAAGCATACAAAAACATGAACATGATGAATAGGACATGTGGCTTTGCATGGTTAAAAGATGTAGAGCTGTTATCACTTAGGGTGTACTCAGCTTTGTTGCCAGCTATTTTGACAAGAATGGCTGTATGTTGAGTTATTTTAAGAGGACAGTAAATCTATACTGCTATACAAGCAGCACATTGACTACTCTAAAATATATCCAAGTTTAATTTCTATAGTATTGTCCCTTGAAAAGATATACTAAAATGGTTGCTGAATTGTAAGGGGTGTACTCACTTTTGCGAGATACTGTATGTGAATTGGTTTTTGCTTTTATTAGGTTTTGCTGCACGTTAATGTATTTATAAATTTTGTTTTCAAGAAACAGCTAAAATAACAATAAATTGTTTGAATTAACAAAATAGTGTAAAAAATCAGTGCTACATTGCAGGAATGTCATAATTTTCATTCAAATCATGACAAATTCTGAGAAACCGGTTTTAGACCTGTCTTAACATTTAAAGGTCATGTCTAACCACAGAAAAACAAACACAAAGTTTTTTTTCTAAATAAAGATTATACTTCTTTTATAAATTAAAAAGAAATTACTACATACTAAGTACATTTTGGAAAAGCATGTTTTGAATAAATGTATTTTTAAATTAAATCATTTTATCAGAGAAAGAATGGACTAATAATCTAAAAAGTTTTAATCATTTTAAACTAAAAACATTTCTATTATATGGGATATACCAAAACCAAACACGATAGATGTAAAAAGAGACACTTTTAAAGAGTTTCCATCCTGAAATGATATCTTGAGGACATCCGTAAAAGGAGGTTTTGTTAAAATATATAGAAAATTTGATCATAGATTTAGTTAAGGGACACACACACACACACAAACAAATCCTGAAACATTTTACATCTCTAATTAAAATAATTTATGCCAGTATGCAATTATAAAGAACTAGTTGAATCTGTCAGGCAAAATGTTGTCTTAATAAGGTTATGAGTGGAGTCATCAGGACAATATAAAAGACATCCCGCAGGGTGCTTTAACCCACGCACTTGCAATAATAAAGATTGGCACGATAGTGACGAAAGGTATTTCATCATCACTTTTAGACAACAACACCCAAGGAAAACGGTTGACATTTTTTCGTTAAAATGTTAGCTATAGTCAGGGTAAAGATGGGTTACAGGTTAAATCTTGTGTCATGAACTGACCAGGGCTGCATTTCCCAAAAGCATCGTAAGCTTAAGTTGATCGTAGCTCCATTGAAACCAGTGGAGCTACGATCATTTTAGGCTTACGATGCTTTTGGGAAACGCTACCCTGTATGATGACATCCAGTTTAGGACAGCAGCTGTCGGAAAAGATGACTGGGTGTCTGTTAACACTGGTGTACTGCTGCACCCTTGTGGTCAGTTTGAAGAAGTACATTACAAATGTAGGAAAATATGGACAGTTAATATTATAAATGCATTTTATACAAATTAAATTTTATATTCTAATAAATCATCAAAGTGTAAAATATCGGGCCTACACATACGGTGGCTCCAGTGGTGTCTAAGGAAGTCTAATACCTGATGAAAGGTTAGCATTCTGCTCAGTTAGCATGTATGTGACTAGCCACTCATGGCCACTAGCTGGATTCAAAAGCTGAAATATGCTACCTCCGAGTTAGCAGGCAGTACAGAGGTAAGGCAACAATAAGTCCAAGCTTTTATGAGCCCTTCAAAAAAAACAAAAAAAACAAACATTGTTTTTTTCTCCTTCTGAATGTCTGTCAGTAACAGGTGCTGGTCATATAATTAGAATATCATCAAAAAGTTGATTTATTTCACTAATTCCATTTAAAAAGTGAAACTTGTAGATTATATTCATTCATTACACACAGACTGATATATTTCAAATGTTTATTTCTTTTAATTTTGATGATTATAACTGACAGCTAAGGAAAATCCCAAATTCAGTCTCTCAGAAAATTAGAATATTACTTAAGACCAATACAAAGAAAGGATTTTTAGAAATCTTGGCCAACTGAAAAGTATGAACATGAAAAGTATGAGCATGTACAGCACTCAATACTTACTTGGGGCTCCTTTTGCCTGAATTACTGCAGCAATGCGGCGTGGCATGGAGTCGATCAGTCTGTGGCACTGCTCAGGTGTTATGAGAGCCCAGGTTGCTCTGATAGTGGCCTTCAGCTCTTCTGCATTGTTGGGTCTGGCATATCACATCTTCCTCTTCACAATACCCCATAGATTTTCTATGGGGTTAAGGTCAGGCGAGTTTGCTGGCCAATTAAGAACAGGGATACCATGGTCCTTAAACCAGGTACTGGTAGCTTTGGCTTTGTGTGCAGGTGCCAAGTCCTGTTGGAAAATGAAATCTGCATCTCCATAAAGTTGGTCAGCAGCAGGAAGCATGAAGTGCTCTAAAACTTCCTGGTATATGGCTGTGTTGACCTTGGACCTCAGAAAACACAGTGGACCAACACCAGCAGATGACATGGCACCCCAAACCATCACTGACTGTGGAAACTTTACACTGGACCTCAAGCAACATGGATTGTGTGCCTCTCCTCTCTTCCTCCAGACTCTGGGACCCTGATTTCCAAAGGAAATGCAAAATTTACTTTCATCAGAGAACATAACTTTGGACCACTCAGCAGCAGTCCAGTCCTTTTTGTCTTTAGATGCTTCTGACGCTGTCTGTGGTTCAAGAGTGGCTTGGCACAAGGAATGCGACAGCTGAAACCCATGTCTTGCATACGTCTGTGCGTAGTGGTTCTTGAAGCACTGACTCCAGCTGCAGTCCACCCTTTGTGAATCTCCCCCACATTTTTGAATGGGTTTTGTTTCACAATCCTCTCCAGGGTGCAGTTATCCCTATTGCTTGTACACTTTTTTCTACCACATCTTTTCCTTCCCTTTACCTCTCTATTAATGTGCTTGGACACAGAGCTCTGTGAACAGCCAGCCTCTTTTGCAATGACCTTTTGTGTCTTGCCCTCCTTGTGCAAGGTGTCAATGGTCGTCTTTTGGACAACTGTCAAGTCAGCAGTCTTCCCCATGATTGTGTAGCCTACAGAACTAGACTGAGAGACCATTTAAAGGCCTTTGCAGGTGTTTTGAGTTAATTAGCTGATTAGAGTGTGGCACCAGGTGTCTTCAATACTGAACCTTTTCACAATATTCTAATTTTCATTAGATTTCATGCAAATTTGGGATTTTCCTTAGTTGTCAGTTATAATCATCAAAATTAAAAGAAATAAACATTTGAAATATATCAGTCTGTGTGTAATGAATGAATATAATATACAAGTTTCACTTTTTGAATGGAATCAGTGAAATAAATCAACTTTTTGATGATATTCTAATTATATGACCAGCACCTGTAGAAGTGCAGAATAGTGCAGTTCCGGTATCTACCAGCAGGTGCTAGTAAAATTCCATTAAAAATCTGCACTTTTTGACTGACTGACTAAATAAATAAGTTTTCTATATCCTTGAAATATTCTTTAAATCCATCCATGTTCTTTCTGATCTGTTATCATTATTCTATTATATATCCAATTCAAAAACTAGTTTATTTCTTAGTTTTTAAACTAATAAGGCACATATGTTTGGGCTTATGTCTTTAAAAAAAGAAAACACACAAGTCTTTTCTGTACATACAAATCGGTGCCTTTATTCATGCCTTTTTCTAACATATACTGTATTTATGTATAAATTCACAGTTAGATCCATATAAAACTGAAATGTTTACTATAACATCATTTACAGATACATCATAGAAGAGAAAAAAAAAAAAGAAAAAAAAAAAGGAATGCCCATTTGACGATCATTTACACACATGATTTTTAGTCACTGGGTTCCCTGTAAAGTACTATAAATTTTGGCATCACATATTTATGAACAGAAGGGTGCAAATCTCAGAATACAGAACAAATATATGACATACAATACAAACAAACAAAAATAATATACCACATGGTAAAGACTATAAAATATACAGACATCTGCTACACTAGTTTTGTGCACAAATGATGCAAGGAAAGTTTAAAAAGGTGTGAGAGAATGTCTCTCTCATATGACTGAGTCCTGAGAGGACAGAACACTAAATTAATGGTACAACCGTCTCCTCACATTCATATATATATATATATATATATATATATATATATATATATATATATAAAAACAACAACAACAACAACTTCAAATTCCATAATAAAGTGATAACTGGAGCCCATGCAGAGTTTGAAGCTAAAATGTGAACTTGCAGTAAATGCATTGTTATAATGCCATGTCTTATTTTCTTTGTCTTTTGTGTTTGGGTGCATGTCTTTTTAAATGAAACTGGTTTGTTCTACAAATTGACAACCATGCCATTATTACCCTGCAAATTGTAAATTATATATATATATATTTCAAAGTGACTTTTATTTGCTAAATGCATAATAAAATTTTTCCCAGAATAGACTTAGGCTCCTCTGCAATACTTTTTAGACAAAATAAGTATTACAAAATGAATTCTAAATATATTTGAGACTATTGTGAAATGAAAAACTGCAATTCCATGAGGCTTCCATGAGTAAACCTGAAGGCAAACCAGAAGGTTTGGAGAATCAAATACATTTAACAGCAAATGGCTTTTAATAATTCATTAGTACAAGACTCATTTATGAATAAACCTCATATAAAAGTGCAGAAGATAAACAATATGAGGGAAGTCAGACCTCATAATACATGGACCTCATCTTCCGTCTCTCCTTCCTGTCCTAACTCCCATGTCTTTCACCTCATTATTGTTGTGTGGGGAACCATTCCAGACCTTCTGCATGTGACACTGGCAGATAGAGACCTGCTCTGTCTGCTTATTTTGTCCATCAAATGTCTTTTTCACACTATGCATGTTTGTGGGGCGTGTCTGCGGCGGTGGAGGGCGAGGTGGTCCGAGCGGGAGAAGCTGCGGTCACAGTCGCTGCATTTGAATGGTTTAACCCCGGTGTGTTTGCGGTAATGCCGTGTCAGTTCGTCAGAGCGAGCGAACTTCCATGTGCAGTTATCCCACGTGCATTTGTATGGCTTTTCACCTGAGAGAGAAAATACAGTAATATCAATAAAAAGACCTGACTTTTTTGTGGAACAGCAATAGAACTTTTTTTTTTTATTTTTTAAAACATGACCTGATGTACATGTAGGCTCACCTGTGTGTGTGCGCCTGTGGGCTTTAAGATGAGAGCTCTTGGTGTAAACCTT
Source organism: Megalobrama amblycephala (assembly GCF_018812025.1). Classification (NCBI taxonomy): domain Eukaryota; kingdom Metazoa; phylum Chordata; class Actinopteri; order Cypriniformes; family Xenocyprididae; genus Megalobrama; species Megalobrama amblycephala. The sequence goes on along the minus strand of NC_063050.1, from coordinate 30,570,221 downwards.
ATTGCAGCCCTCGAACTCACATCTGTGAATGCGTCTCCTCTTTGAGTCAGGTGACTCTGAAGGCCTGGGCCTCCGCAGACTCTCAATACTGAACGGCAACAGGGAACTGCAATGACAGCATATGATATCTAATGTTATTAAAAGCAATTAAGGATTTACATTTAAAGACAGTTTTGTTTAGCATGATAATGGTAGTCTATTGTAGTTTTTAATGCAGGATGATGGGCAGAAATAATGCATTATTCATAAATAGTAAATTAAAATAAGTTTCAATTATTTAAGTCAGTCCCACTTTATATTAAGTGATTTTAACTACTAGGTTATGTACTAACATTTAAATTAATCATTGTATACAATGCATTTATTGTGTACACGTTTTTACCTGCATGTAATTACAGCTGTAATTCATTTCTGAAATTACATCTATAATTACACTGTTGACCCTTCCATTACTCCTTTTAACCTACCCTTAAACCTAACCATATCACCAAACCTGTCCCAAACCCTTAACCGTATCCCACCTCAATATCAGCAAATGTGTTTTGCAATACACCATGAACACAATAAATAGCCATTGTAGCCTACCTTACAATTATCTTTTTTGATGCAAAAACATAGTAGGCTAGTTAAAGTCACCTAATATAAAGTGTGACCATTAAGCCTGTCTTCAAATATTGTTATCCTTATTTCATGAGCTAAAAAGACGTAGGAATAAAATCACACATGTAAAGCAAACAAGGGGTGAGTTTCCCATATAACGACGTTGTCCACATGTCATGCAAACAAGAAACTGTGCTTCTAACCACTAGTCGAGAGTACTTCCTACCACACAACTTTGATGCTGTATGCGAATGTTCATTGGAACAATGGTTTCTGAAAACACTGACTTGTTGAACTATGGTGATAATTATGACCGAATTTGCGCCCATATGTAACGGAGTCCAGCTAGTAGTTGCTGTGTGAGTAAACCTCACTCCTCTTATCTGTTTGAGATAAGAGCGGGGAGAGTAGGACTTGGGTGAGGGGTTACATTGGTGCCATGACCCGGATGGGAGTGAGGTTTAGGGGGGTGAGTGTAATGGAGGCCAGCTAGTAGTCGCTGTGCGAGTAAACCTCACTCCTCTGATCTCAAGAGATGCTCTAATGACTGACGCTAGAGGTTGCAGCCTTTAGCCTCCTTGTTAGACCGTCTGACTCACACGCTGGAGACCCAGGTTTGAGGCCAGCGCAGAGCAGGGAGAGTAGGACCTGGGAGAGGGGTTACACATTTAACCATAAATGTAAGACTGTAAATGGCCACTTGAGGGAGCTATGCTAATGTTAATACAGGAATCATTGGATGGCAAATGGACGACATCAGACAATTACAGGTGAGGTGTATAATTTTTGCTATGGTAAATTATTCCTCGTTTCCCAGCTAATTATGCAAAGTAAATTATAATTATACCAGTCATAGTCTGATTTCCCAGAAAATTTTGAAAGCTTGGAGCTTTTCACATAACCAGAGTGGATTTTCGTAGCGATATTCAACAGATAGAAGGGTTAGGCGACTGATTAGAAAACCTGTACGAAAACAGCTATTATTTTTGTAGTTCCGTTTGGTGGCGCTAGCAGATTAGAAATGAAATGACAAGGGAGTGCAGGAGAACGGGGTACATATACTGTAGTGAGTCAGGCATGGCAGCGGCCATTTTGACTGAGGGTTCAGGCGAGGCGATAGCCATCTTAACCGAGGGCTCAGGCGTGGTGATGGCCATTTTGACTGAGGGTTCTGGAGTGGCGGCCATCTTGAGAAGGGACTCTGGACTGGTGGCCATCTTAGGAAGGGACTCTGGAGATGGGGACTGGCGAACATCGTGGGGTGGTCCACTGAGTGATGGCACTGTCATCAGGTATGCGTCCCTTAATGCATACTTGAGACTCCGATGAGACTACGTGGGATGGTCAGTTGAGTGATGGCACCCTTTGGGTTGTCAAGTGGGCACCCTCCTTCCTTGGTGTTTCGCTGATAGGCCCACGACACCTCCAGAGGGTTCAGCAGTGAATCCCAGCATCTCAGGTTCAGGTCTTTCCTCTTCACCCATAGCCACTGGCTTCCCTTTTCCGCAGTTGCGGAGAGGTCTTTGACTGCCTGCCGATGGGCCTTTCCTCGCACTCCCATCTCCCTGAGTAGCGTGGATGTTGAGGTGGCTATGAACCCTCTGCAGCCTACTTCCACTGGACGTACCTTCATGTTCCAGCCTTGTTGTTGCGCATCGGTTGCAAGTTCAGCATACCTCAACCTTTTCCGTTCACAGGCCTCCTCCACTGCACCCTCCCAGGGCATGGTGAGCTTGATGATGTAGACAAGCTTGAGCGAGGTTGACCACAGAACAAGGTCTGGTCGCAGGTTGGTGGCTGCGATTTCAGCTGGGAAGCAGAGTTTCTTGTTCAAGTCTGCCAGCAGCTTCCAGTCCCGTGCTCTGCCCAGCTGACCAGAGTCTGATCTTATGGTGGTGAGGTTGGCTTGGCCCTCACCCTCCCAGACAAATGGTGTTGGCTGCCACTGGGGTGACGGGGGAGGAAGGGCATTCACGCTTGTCCGTCGACTTTCCAACACTGCTGCAAGACACTTTAGCACCTGGTTGTGCCGCCAGGTGTAACGGCCTTGGGTGAGGCTGGTCTTGCATCCCACTAAGATGTGCTTCAGTGTTGCTAGACTTGGGCATAGAGGGCAAGTGGGGTCTTCGGCATACCATTGGCTTAGGTGAATGCCCATCTTATATTTTTGGGTCGGGTCTTCTGTCAGCACACAGACGAGGGACACAGAGGTAAGTGATACAATCAACAGCAGGTTTATTGCAGAGATAAAGACATCACAGCAGTGATAACAGTCCAGGTAAGTAGGCAGGGAGAGGGAATGTCTTGGTATGGCTTATCTGGAGATCCAGTGGGGGCCAAGGAGCGTGGAGACGAAGGAGAACAGGAGCTGAGGAGAACTAGGACAGTTAGCAGGAACAGTAGGTAAGTAGATTGCAGGTAAGAGGGTCGTGGAGCTTGACATAAGAGTAGACAATGACGTTGACAGTCGCTGACGAGACCCGACAAGGGAGTGCAGGAGAACAGGGTACATGTAGTGAGAGCAGGGAATGATGTGCGGGTGCAGGGAATCTGTGAAACGAGGAGATGAGCTGACTGGGTGCAGGTGTGGAAACAGGAGGGATGCTGAGAAATGGAGTTCAGGGACGGTGAGACAGACAGTGACGTGACAGTTATATATATATATTTTTGGCAGCGGCTATTTGCAAGTTCAAATAGCAAAATATATTCTACCTACACTAAGTGACAATAGCAGCATTTTTTTAGCGATATGCTATTTACACTAGGTGAAACAAAACTTACATACATTGGTGGGCGGAGCTAGTGTAAATAGCATGTGCCAACAAGGGACGCTATTTGCACTTAGTGTAAATAGACACTCCGATATTGGCTTGTCAGGGAAATCTGCCTGTTCTTATCCTATCTTGAATTTGATGTATTTTTTTTCTTGTTTTGATAAATTAGATTGCAGGCCTATATGTCACTTGAAATATTTTCCGTAAGGCAGCAGAGGCATTTTCACCCCCACCCCCACAGAGCCACTTCCTGTTTCTTTTGGGTTACAGGAGTGCAGGGTGTGAGAGTATGTATGTGTGTGTGCATATTCATGTGCAGGATGAGGGGCATTGGGGGCACCTGTATCTTTTGGCACACTCTATCACTTTTGGGGGCCAAAGAGGAAAAGAGAGAAAGAAAACATCCTAGATCTGTTCTCCTCCATTAAACAATATCTACATTTTTTAAAACACTGTCACTATTTTCCACATTCCATCATATGCTCAAAAGGAGCTTGGAATTTTTAGTCTGAGGTCAGAGGAACTCCATCTAGAGTGTTTTACAATAAGAATCAATGTTAGATTGTTGTCAAGGCGAGAATCAGGGAGGGAAACAGCAGCTGCCATCAGACTAAACTCAGCACAGTCATTTATGTTCCGTCTTTTGTTTGTATGTTTCCCAGTGGAGAAGACCAGAGGGGCTTTCCAGTGGTGGTGACGTGCAGGGCAGCATCACTGTCTGGAGATCAGTTTATCAGAATAATAAAGGTAAGAATGAAGTCCATTCATTATTCACTAGCTGACCACAGGTCAAGTAAAATATAAACCTGCATCGACTCTTGCACCTGTGTCCATAATAAGCATGAACTCCCTCTGAGACTGAGATCAGTTCCTGAAGCTCAACTGGTTAAACAAGGTCATGCATTTAATTTCCAGGGAACGCAAGATGGCAAAATATATGTTTATACTGAATATATGCCATCTGCCAAATGCATAAACTTATATATTTAAAGATAATTATAATAATAAAATAATAATACAATAATTATGGAAAAACAGGATTTACTTATGAATAGTTTTTCCAATCAAAGGTGTCTTAAAACATTTCCAAAGTGGTTCTGTCAGATTTCAAGTTTTGTCAACAAACTACAACTGTATATACAAACACTACATGAATCACTGGATCAAATTCTTATTGACTGAAGAACCAACAGGTCAATTCAGCAACTCTCTCTCTCACACATTCTCTTTCACAATAATATTCACTTCTGCACCTTGCTATAAATCATACTGGCACCTTTGTCCTTTCCAGACACATTTAGACAGTTCTGCCAGCCTTTTTGCCTCTGTCCCTACTTGCTCTCACAGGTAGAATTTTCTTATAAATAAGCTATATATTTTTTGTAGCTATAGCTCGAAGCTCTCAAACAAATAAAGTTTTTATGAGTCATGCAACTGTCTATTTAAATCTCCATTAAAGTGCCCCAATTATGCTATATTAAAGGTTCCTAATTTTGTTTTGGAGGTCTCTTGCAATAAGTTTACATGCACCCAAGTTCAAAAAACACTTTCATTTTCTCATAATATACATTGCAGCATCACCTCTTTTTTCACAGTGTCTGAAATGGTTTGACAAAGGATTCAGTCTCTATAAATTCCTCCTTTCTGAGAGCTTACTCTGCACTGATTGGTCAGACGGCCCAGTCTGTTTTGATTGGTCTACTGCTTACAGTGCGTGTCGGAAATGAAACGCCCATTACCATATCTGAATTTCAGCTCCGGAGGCTTCCTCAGCATTTGTACACATTGATGCGAACAGTAACAATGGCATCAGTTTTACCACATCAATTCAAGTCTGAGTTCTCATCTTTTGGAAGTGCATGCAAAGTGGAATTTCTTTCACAGCACAGTAATCAGTGCCTTTTTGACATGTCGACAAATTTAACCAAACTCTTCCAGGCCTCAGGCTCAACTACAGTGTTTGAGGGCATGGTCAAAGTAGACATTGTTCAACATTGTTCCATCATACACTCTAAAAAAATAATATGTTGGCTCAACAACAAAATATTATCGCAACAGTTTGCATCAGTTTTTTTTTTTTTTTTTTTTTTGAGTTATGACAACTTTGAGTGAATTTACATTCAACCAACAAGCTACACTGAGTTAGAGGAACTTGATAATTTGTAGCATAAACACAAATATTTAAGTTGATTACTCAATCAGAGTTGTAGCCCTGGAACCAATCAATCTCATCTATTTCAGTTCAAATCAACAGCTTTAATAGTACATGCCAAATATACTTATTTAACATGTATATTTAATGAACAAGTACGATATTACTTGTCACTGGCAATAGCTCAGTCATTGCTTAGAGTCAATGTACTTTTTACCTTCTTGGATCTACTCTTCAGCACAATGGTGACCACAAAAACTTCAACATAACAGAAACTCTTTTAAATGTCAAACATAACAGTATTAAATAACAGGCCTTTCACTTCACTAAAAACAAATAAATTAACACTTAATTTCAACATTTATTCTCCATATCCAGTCCTATATGCAAAGCATATAGGACTAGAAATCCACTGCCTAATTTCCGAAGTTATCAAGACAATTTCATTACGTTACTACAACTTAATTTAAAAAAAAAAGCCAATTACCTTTAAACAATGGTAAGTTGATGCAATGATCAACATTATTATGTCAACTGAACAAAATAATGTTTGCACCATAAAAGGTTTAATTAAAACAATAAATTCGAATTTTTAACTTGAAACCATGCATTTATTTCTAGAGTGTAGGTTTGTGCAGGAAGTAAGACTGGAATTACTGACGACTCATTTCAGAATCAGTTCTTTCTTTTGGGAGACAAAAAACTCCATTTCTCTTGCTTTTTGTTCTGCAGATCTGCAAAAATCTGCAGACCTTTTACATTCACAATAACACACTATATTAAAGGTAATATGTGATTTTTTTTTATAATATAAATATTTTTTATTTTTAAAATACCTAATTTCTTATATCTATACTTTTTTCATTGTGCACAGAGTGAGATCTGAGAATTAACATCATACATCATAATGATAGATTGGTGATAGAAGGTTGTAGACTAGATTATAAATATTGCTGATTAATGATAAAGGTGTCTTTACTCTTGGACAGCGCGGGCGATAGTCAGGGCAGTGGATCCTGTTTCATTCACACTCTCCAAGGTCACGTTGGGCAGGTCATCATCCTCGCTGTCACTCAAAGATCGCCGTGGCGACAGTCCATCTGCAATTCGGTGCGTGACTGGATAAAAACAGAAGTTTGATGCAGTTGAATTTACAATATGTCCATATGATTAAGTAATTCCACAACATCCCAAAGTTAACTTACAGTCAGTATACTGCAGTCTAAACAAACCCAGCGTTGGTTTTCTGTACTTGATTCAGAGTTTGTACATGGACTAGCGTAATTAAATGATTCATACAGTATGTGACCTTTGAAATGCTGGTGTCTGAGGAGAAATTATTCAGTTATGTGGACACTGACACTTCAGGTTGATTCTATTGCCATAGCACTAACACAATAAACCAAACTAAGATTCTAATCTAATGGCACTTTGGCACTGATTCATGTTCAAATATAAGCTTGATAGACAGCAGAGAAATTGCTTAAAGGATGGACAATTTTAAAAGAAACATCACATAGATTTGTTTTTTCATACAACATCAATTTAAGAAAACCAATGAAAGCACCAATAAGAAAAAAAATGTTTAATTTTTTTTTTTTTTTTTTTTTTTTGTCATTTTGATGTTTATTTATGTGAATCTCAAGTACTAATGACATTTTATGTTCTTGATTTCCACACTTTGCCATTTGGAACAACATGAACATGAGTAAATAATGACAAAACTGTACTTTTTGAGTGAACTCAACTGTTCCAAGCTCAAATGAATGATAGGATATAGTTCACTCTATTCCAATAATAAGAGAGCTGGGCATGTTTGTATTGGTTTGTTTTGTTTTGTTTTTGTTTGGTTGTAATAGCAATTTCAAAGGTCTCCATTGTATCGTGTCATTCCATGTCCTGTCTTGTTGCCATGGATACTTCATGAGAGACTGCAGAGCATAAGGGCACAGACCCTCAAGATAGGGGGCAGGTCTCTGTGTGAATCTTAAATGTTTTTAATGAACCGAAATAGGATCATCAAAGTATGAACTGCACAGGCCTAATTATGTGTCAAACTGCTTGTTTGCACACACACTGTGTGCTTCTGATGTAGATAAATGCCCTTCTCTGATTGGTCAGTCTATAGAGGAAAGAGCTCTGAGACACAACACACATACGCACACACACACACACACACACACACACACACACACACACACACACACACACACACACACACACACACACACACACTAATACAGGACATAAGAGAGACTTATATGACATTGGACATCTCCAACCTCTATCTATGCCTCCCCCCAAAGGAAAACAGGATGAAAAAAGGGGAAAAGAATGAATGGAAAGCCTTCCTAGCCACAGAGCCCATTAAAAACAGCTCTGTTGCCCAGAGGCAAGCTTTCCTAGAAAAAAAAAATGGTTTGAGATTTTGTGTGTGTGAGAGAGATAGCAGGGGATGAATTACCTCATAATTAATCAAAATAAAGGTAAATTTAGAACATTTTGCCAATATATATATATATATATATATATTTGATTTTTCTTATACACACACACACACACACATAATTCTTTTTTATTGTTTTGTGTATCTTTAAACTGCATGCGCTTTGTCACTAATAAACCCAAGTGCCCTTGTTTAGCTAAGGGAAGTTTTTGCCATAGCATCTACTTCCTGCGGGGATGTAGCAGCTGCCTGTTTTGAGGAATATAAAGAGCCGAGCACAATGGAGCTGCACTCATAAGAGCTGAGCCTGTCTAACACACAGCCGGGCTCTGGGTTCTGTCACTGACCCTGCCAGGCAGCAACACGGAAACTCGAAGAGAGGCTTTTAAACACAGTGCTTTGCACCTACGGAGGAAGAGAGAGGAAAGTGGTGAAAGGATGAGAATGAAAGACTTTGCAGAAGGATGGATTTCTTAACCTCACCCATCGCTTTTCAAGAGGCGAGTGTTCTATCTATGTCTGTCAAATCATGCGTCGGCTCGCTTGCTGATGTACCTGAGTTTGGGGTAAATTACTTCAAATTTGTCATTGCACAGTTAAAACAAAGCACAAGCTGTATCATCTTGTTATGTTTAAACACTAAGGCCTGGTTTAACAGAAAGGGTTTAGATTAAGTCAGGATTAGGCCTTAGTTCAATTAGGACATTTAAGTAGCTTTTATAAATGTGCCTTAGAAATAACATTACTGGTGTGCATCTTGAGACAAAACAATGGCACTGACATATTTTAAGATATGTCAGTGCAAGTTGCTTTCAGTTAAAACAGCTCAAACATGCATTTTAGTCTGGGACTAGCTTAAGCCTTCTCTGTGAAACTGGGGGTAAATAATGGTTGAAGATGAAAAAAATGGTAGAAGTGAAATTACAAGGGGATAATATTGACATTAACACAAAGGAAAAATGTATTACAATTACAATTTGTGCAGATGCATACATGGGTAAAATGTGTTTTTCTTAAAAGAAAGTTTGGCTGCATGTAGTCTATGTATTTAACAGTGTTGGGCAGTAACACGTTACTGTAACGCACTTACTTTTGACAGTAACTAATACTGTAACGCATTACTTTTTAAATAAATTAACTATTAGCGTTACCATATGGTGCGTTGTACGTTACTTTTTTAAATTAATTAATTTTGGCTGAAGTGTAGCCTACAGCCTAACCTGTTTACAGCAGCGACGCATTGTAGGATTGGTGGATAACAACCACTGTAAACACGAAGACGCACTGTGGGCATGTTTCCGTTTATTCAAGTATGTGCGGCAGTCATGGCGAGTCAAGGCGAGAGCAAGACGAGTTTCTCAAAGTGGAAATATGCTCATTATTTCACTTTAGTTGAGCATAAAGACAAAAAAACCTTTTAGTCAAATGTAAACTGTGTCTTTCTGGTTCGAAGGTCCTATCTACTGCGATAAACATGTGACATGCTGGATCGAAAATATGTGAAATACATTTTTCTAGTCGACTAGTAGTTGTTCATTTAAGCCATTAGTTGACTAATCACATTTATATTCATTTAATTTCTTAAATACTGGCGAGAACTAATAATAGAACTAGAACATAAACTAATAATGAGCGTTTATGTTATATAGGCTATGCACTCAAGGGCACGCATAACGCTTGCCATAAAGAACCTGCAAAAGTAATGATTATGAATATGACAAAAAACAGCAAGGAGACATTTTAATTGTTTATTAATAATGTAATGTTTTCTGAATCAGTGTCGGCTGCAAAGATGAAGCTGACATTGCTGACTCTCATCATCTCCGCATGTACTGGACGCACCTAGAGAGAAAATGCACATTTCATTCGGATTACATAATCAGAGTAGACTCTTTTCGTTTTTAATTATTTCGTTTTTAAATAGATATTTCAAGCTTTCTATAGATATATTTCTCATGTATGTGAGGCAAGCAGCCTATACGCTGAGTTTCAGTTCATTTAGCCTATAAGACGCGGTCCAGTTCACGCGCCAGTGATCGCGCCCGCGCATCCATGATTATATTGCCTGCAATGTTTGCTTCTTATTTATTAAATCCAAGCAATTGGTTGATGAAACATTGATTAAAATTAAGATACAATTTTTACAAAGCGAAATTCACTTTAAAGTGAGGCTTTCTATAAAACAAAACTTAATGAAGTGGTCAAAATCATGTCTGACTCACTCCATGTCTCCCGATATATTGCGCATCTTTTGATGCATCTTACTCACGCTGTTCACTTTTCATAATCAAATAGATGAATTTAAAACATAACATAGGACTATTTAAACATATAAATGAAACTACATTTTCTTTAATGACAGTACAGAGAAATTTCATAAGCAAGAGCGGATCATGAGTCACGAGTCGAATCAAGAATTATTTATTCTTAGACTTATATTTAATATTGGGGGCATTCAAGTTATTTGATATATATATATTTTTTTTTAAGTAACGCAATAGTTACTTTCCCTGGTAATTAGTTACTTTTATAATGATGTAACTCAGTTACTAACTCCGTTACTATTTGTGAGAAGTAACTAGTAACTATAACTAATTACTTTTTTAAAGTAAAGTGCCCAACACTGGTATTTAACAGGAAAAAAATCATGGAAGTGTAAAATGAACGAAGGTCAGTGTCATAAAGAATGACAAGAACTATTTAAATTCATTATTCCCCCTTCTAAAACCATCCACTATGCTGTATTCTACTATTCCTTTTGTTTGTTTCCAACCTAGAGATGTTTTGCTTTTGGACAATCTTTCAAAATTTGTTATTTTAATATCATTGAGATACTGTTGTAGTTTTTATTAATATTTCGAACTTATTATTTTTTTAATATTCCATTTTCATTTAAAGTTTTAGTCATTTTGTTTTTGTAATTTTTATGTTTATATAATTTTCTTTTAAAATTCTGTTTAGTTTTAGATTTAGTTATTTTAGTACATCAAGTTAAAATAAATAAAAATGAGAAATGTTTTTATTTTATTTCTACTTCATTTTAGGTAATGTTTATTTTATTTTAAGTGAACTTTTCTGTTATTATTTTTAAATTTTATTATTTTTAATTAAAATTTTTTTTTTTTTTTTTTTTTTGTTCTAGTTAGCTATAATAACCCCTATCCAATGCTTGCAGTTTTCGAGATCACTGGAGCGAAACTCCAATAAGTGGATACCTAGTATCGGAATTACTTATAATGTCATATGCTGAGAATTTGCCAAAATACAGTCAAACCACAATTTATTCGGACACCTTGAACATTTCATTTTATTATTACAGTTTACTATAGTTAAACAAAAAAATGGTAATAAAATATGACAAGATCTCAGAGTTAAACTGTGTCAGAAAAAAATAATCTTAATTATGTCAGATAACACTTAAGCAAAACATGGTCAAGTCAAAGTGTTTGAATAATTTTTGGTTCCACATTTTTATAAATTTTACTGGTAGTCCACTGTATGAAGATTTTTTGGGTATAATATGTCACAGTTTACTTTATTTTGCTATCCTCACTTACATAAATGAACTACGGTGTCCTGCACCCACTAGTAAAAATATAAAAAATTATATCTAGTATCTGATACATTTTGGTTTGACTGTAAGAAGTTCATGTCACAGACAGTTCACTAAGTTTGACCGACAAATTGATGTATAACAACATGGTTTATCAGCGTAGCAATTTTATTGGATGTTTGGGGTGTCAGCCATTCATCTGTCATAAGGTCTCTAACACTGTGTCTACACTGGATGCGACAATTGTGCCACAACAGCTTGAGGCTGTCTACACTACTGCGACAAAGCGACCATTGCAAATCCATTTGTTCTTTGCGCCTGAAGTAGCACGAGCACAAAGTACATCAGAAATAGTACAGAGCATCATTTTACTGCTGGGAATTTGCCATGTTGTGTTGCACCACGCCGTGTCCAGTGTAGACAGCATCACTGATTATAATGGGTTCTAAGTGCTTTTGTCATGTCACGTCGTGCAGCTTGCATCTAGTGTAGACACGGTGTAAGACAATCAAGCGGCGCATACAGGCTTATGTCTCACCTTTCCTGTGCATCCTGTTTTCCTCCAGCAGCGGCATCATGAGCCGGCTGTGACCCAGCGATCTCCCCCCAGTGTAGACCAACGGCATGGGCTGCATCACCACCGGCACCCGCCGAGGATGGAGGTGGACCGGGCTGGAGCAAGGAGGCATCAGCTGGGGCATGTGCAAAAACGACTGCCCCCTCAGACTCCTGGATGGGGGAGATGCCACCACTGGGCCAGAGCAGGACGGAGACATCTTCAAACGAGGAACGGGGGTTATAACTGAAGTGGAGGAGGATGAAGGCATGGATATTGATGACGGTGATGAAGATGACAGAGACTTGCTGGAAGGAGGGGACCGTGGACAGAATCGTATTGATGATGAGGACGATGAGGGAGACGAAGACAAAGATGACGATGCTGAAAGTGACGGGGAGGTTCTTGCTCTGTTGGTGGACAGGTCCACGGGCTCTGTTTGTGTCTGGAAGGGGTCAGACAGGAATCGTCTATCATCTGACTGTGTCCGAAATCTGCGGTTCAACACCAACACGCCCATCTCTGTATAGTCATGGATCACAGGAGACTAAGAGGAAAGAGACAGATGGAAATCAGTTAACTATTAATTACTTTTGAAACAGGAACATCCTCTAAAATCGAGCTTTAGAGGAATATTTAAAAGGCTTTAAAGAGATTCACTCAAAAGTGAAAACTTCAAAATTTTCAAAACATCTTCTATTGTGTTTCACAGAAGAAAGTCTGGTTTTGGGTGGGATGACATTAGAGTGAAGTGATGACAGTTTTCACTATAAGTGCGAGGGACTATTTTGTTCTATCTATTAATTTATTCAAATTTATATTTTATATATATTTTTTATTTTATATATGTTATCTACATTATTTTTAAATGTGTGTTATGTGAATGTGCAAAGAAGTAGAAGAATAACAAGCATAGTAAACTGTAAAACTATTTGTGCTACAAACCAATGTGTTTATGATTATGATGATAAATTAAAATAATATGATAACAAATACCATTTTACAATATCAAGCAGCATAACACACTAGTTTTGTACAGGTAAAATAACTGGAAGTGGATTAAACTGGAAGTCTTGTACATTCAAGTTACAAATGGCCGTGCTGACTCTTACGATAAAAAATGGTGGGTACAGATATTTTATTTTAATTTGAATACATTCTCTTAAAAGATCAGATAAATTAACTTTTTATGATAAGGCAAGGTCAGTTCAGGTTGTAAAAAAATGTATATATGTATATCATCAGATATTTATCATGAATGGTCACATTTATTTTGTGATCTCATTGAAACAGAGAGTGTTCAGATGAGAGAGAAGGAATTGCCACCCTACACTACCTTTCTGAATTTGGTGTCATTAAGATGTTTCATTTCTTTTTTAAAGAAATTAATACTTTATTCAGCAAGCATACATTAAATCGATAATTACAATTATAATGTTAAAAAGATTTTGAACTTTCTATTCATCAAATAATTCAGGTAAAACAACAACAACAACAACAACAACAACAACAACAAAACTCACAGTGTAGCAGCACCAAATCAGCATTTTAGAATGATATCTGGATAACCAGGTCTGTCACTGACTAGAGGGAATGATTATACAGATTCTGTCAATTCTGTAATTTATTACTCACGCTCATGCCGTTCCAGACGCCGTTTTTTGTTGAAATCTAATGGCTCCGTGAGTCCTGCATTGGGAGCAATGACATTTTCTCTCTCAAGATCCATAAAGGTATTAAAAACATATTTAAATCGCCAAAAAAAAAAAAAAAAAAAAAAATTATTTAGTGATGGCCGATTTCAAAACACACCTTCAGGAAGCTTCGGAGCATAATGAATCAGTGTGTCGAATCTGCAGTTCGGATCGCCAAAGTCACGTGATTTCAGCAGTTTGGCGGTTTGACGCGTGATCCGAATAATGATTCGACACGCTGATTCATTATGCTCCGAATCTTCCTGAAGCAGTGTTTTGAAATCGGCCATCTCTATATAAGTCGTTATTTTGTTTGTTTTTTGGCGCACCAAAAATATTCTCGTCGCTTTATAATATTAATATTGCACCACTGTACTCACATGAACTGATTTAAATATGTTTTTAGTACCTTTATGGATCTTGAGAGAGGAAATGTCATTGCTGGCTATGGAGGCCTCACTGAGCCATCGGATTTCAACCAAAATATCTTAATTTGTCAACGAAGATCAACGAAGGTCTTACGGGTGTGGAACGGCACGAGGGTGAGTAATTAATCACAGAATTTTCATTTTTGGGTGAACTAACCCTTTAATGTACAACATTTTTAATGACTGGTAAGAGATTCTAAGTGAAATAACTTAAGATTTGTTACTGCATGGGGGGCTGAGATGAAAGACGGGGGGCTGGTGCTTCATAAATAGGGACTAGCAACAACTACAGTATGTATTGAGAGTATTTATTTATTATATGGGATAATAAACATGACAAAAAGGGAAGAAAAAGCAGTCTTTCAGGCATTTACTGACTCAGTTGTTATCCTAAATTAACATTGGTAAATCGACAAAACATTCCAGTCAAACATCTCAGAAGCACTCACTCAAACTCAATGAAATCATGGACAAAAAGTGGTCTGCTGGCAGCATTATTTCTAGCCCAAAAATTTCCCTTCTGTTTTTTACTGTGGTTGACTTGGAGGCTGTTCAGCCGAAATGGAACATGTTTTGAAACTTCATCTCTACCCCATTTCTCTCTCTCCCGACTCATGCTTCACCTTTCCCACCTTCCTATCCCTCCCCTCCTGCGCGGCCCACATCCAACCCCTCGTATGGGGGGCTACCAGTCATTATGGCTAATTTTCCGAATCCGAATAGCTTCTGGTGAGGACGGCTTTAATAGGGGGGAGCAACGCATTTCCAAGAAAAGGGGCTTGGCGTTGAGCCCACTCAAACAAGAAGCACGTTTCAGCATCTGCACTGCCTGTTGATTTAACACACTTCAAAGCTGAGCTGCGTGGCCCACGCACATCCTGCACTCAACCCGAACAACGGCACGACAATGACAACCGTTAAAACGGGTAAAACAGGGTGCAAAATATTATGTGTGTGGGATTAGCTGTGCATGAAAATGGAGAAAGAGAGCATAGGACTTGGGAAGTGGGGGAAACACGTGTATATGCTTATTTGGTCAGGCCTGAAAATCTGGCATGTATCCTGAAGACTCCAAGCATGAGACACCTTAATCTAAACCACTAGACAAGCAATACACAGTACGTTAAAGGCAGAGTTGCTTGGTACTTGTAGGAATAAGTCCTTGTATTTCACTCCAATATATGAAAAAAGAAGAAATTATATTTTGCATAAAGACAGTGAAGCCAATTTTTTGTGAGAACCATTATTTTCATTACAAGTATAGGCACATTTGCCCCCCATAAAAGTATAAGCAATTAATACCATAAAAGATTGTCAATGTTATGTCCTCATTACTGAAATGATATACTGTATATAGCCTAATATAATATATATTGTATGATATATATTGTGTGTGGGTCTAAATAATGAGGAAAGTAATTGTCCTGAAAATATCACATACTATCAATAAAAATTGTAACAAGAAAAATCTTAATAGTCCTCAATGTAGCCTCAAGGCCGGGACTCAGTAACCCGACGTCAAAGAACTAGAGGCAACGAAAGCCGACTTGAACACACCGAAAGAACTTAAGCCGACTGTCAACTAGCACACACACTCTGCGCCTGCGTATAAAGGAGATAACTTTCTGTTTAAGCAGAAAAATTTGTCTATAACCTATTCGTCATTCAAAAAGGGAAAGCGAAAGTAAGATTGCATGTATACAAACCATAAACAAAGCAGCGCTTGTTACCGTTTTGAATATCAATCATGCTGATCATGTTCTTTATTCCACTCCGCTCATGTTATTATGAAAATATTTGTGTATTCGAGTGCTCAGGTAAGATGACGGAAAATCAGAACAACCTTCTGTCTGTGCCGTCATGACTTTGCTTGCTTTCATAACTTTTGCTTATTTTCTCGTGAACTGACTTGTTTGCTATACTGAACAGCCAATCAGAGTTCTCTCTCTCTCCGACGGCCCGACGCCGATTCAACATGTCGAATCGCCAAAAAAAAAAAGCAGACGAGGACCAACTTCAGCCAACAGAGACAACTTAGTCGACCGACGCACGAAAACTGCCTGACGGCCGACCGTTGGCTTGGTGTGCTCCGGGCTTTACTTTATTTACTGAAGTCTTGAGACATTGTTTTTACCAGCTTTGTGACATTAACCCAACAGAATATGTATAACCAACCCGATCTCATGGCAATTTGTACGTATTTTACGAGCTGGCTAATTCGTACAAAGCCCTAACCCAGCCCCTAAACCTACCCGTCACTGGGGTTTAGACAAATCGTATGAATTCGTACGAGTGAAGTTGTACAAGTGAGGTCATACGAATTAGTCACCTTGTAAAATATGTACAAATTGGTCGTGAGATAGCATTGGTATAACAGTTAGTTTGGGTCCTCAAATTTGATTGGTCAAGTGGTGTTTTAAGAACGCTGATATGTAACAGCACTGGTTTGCATCACTCTGCTTGACTGCGTTCGCACTGTTCCAGACTGTGTGACTATGATATCGTTTAATTACCACGTATCATCTTGAGTGTTGAAAGCCTCTGACTACACCTGTGTGGCATCGCTTTGACCTCTTACCCGTCTCTGTGACTCTGCAGGATCGATTTTGACTGGCAGGGCTGGCATCCCATCCAGCATCAACATCCTGATAGCACTCTTCCTGTGAGGCATAGCAGAAAAACAACGTTAGGCTTCAATAACTTGAAGTGTTATATCACACCGTGTTGTTCTGCAGACAGTCAGCCATAGTGAGGAACAGAGAAATCAAATATGTTTGGTATAACTGTGATGACACGACCTCACAACCTTACATTTGTCTCACAGATCGTATGTGCTAGCGACAGTCCAATAGATAAACTGTGCGAAGATAATAACAGCAAACATATGTGAGAGAACAGATCAAATGGTTTAATAAGCATTAATATATCATTCTGAGAAGTGTTTACTAACACATGAGGTATTTTACAGTCATGTTTATCAGGAACGCTGTTTCGCTTCACTGTGGACAGGCTGAATAAAGCTGTCTCTTACTGAATATGATCATGACCTGAACAGATGCTTTGACTTCAAAATCAATTGTTATTTATCATTTAGACTGTTCTGTTTACATCTCCAATTGTGAGCACAGCAGCATAAAAACAATTCAAATTTTGCTACTTTAGATTCTTTTAAAGCAACGGTCCTAAATTATAACATCTGGCAAGCTATCAGTTACTCAATAAGGAATGTTCTTATACATAACTTTGTACTGACATTGCCCATGTTGTCACATTCAGTTAAGACGTCATTAAACATAGGTAGTTTCAGCAAGGAAAGGATTATACAGCAGTGTTTTCCACAGTCGTCAGACATTTAGTGTATTCGTGATTTGACGTGTTGTGTGTGTACCTTGCTATAGTAAATGAAAAAGTGAACTGTTGATGTACTAAATGTCAACAAATAGCTTCCAATTTCCAGACAGCAGGAAATGAGAGGTGTGAAACATTTACACTTGCACAAATGACTAGAATTCAAATGAACAAGCTGTTATATTCACTACTACAGAATCACTCTCTGCTAGCAAATGCTAATTCCCTGCTTCAGTAATGCCATTATAAATCTAACTGGAAGGCAATGAGCCAATTACATGATACTCTTTTTTTTGCCCACCCCTCGCCTATGGATTAAAACATTTTAAAATTGATTTTTAACTTCCAAATTAAAATTAATTTGTTAATGTCAAAAATTTTCCTATATCGCATTGAAGAAATAAAATAAAAGAAAGAATACAATTCTTAAAATAAATCCATAAAGGAGTTTGGCACAATCTCTTATTAATATTTCATATAAAAATCACATTTTAACAAAACCAGTTCACTGCTTATTAATATTTGAAAAAGTCATGTGATAAAACCAACATGGAGAAGAAAAAAAAACACAGTAAGTGATATCAAATAGGACCCTTATGAAGTCTCTTCAAATATTAGATAATTAAAAATTTTTATGACAAAACAAGGTAAGTTTGTAACGTCATATCGTGAGACTCTCCAAAAATGTTATGAATTTAAGAATTATGATATTACCTTTAAAATTGTTTTTTACTTGGTTCATTCAGTTTAAAATTTTCATAAAATGGTATAAAAATTGAAAATAACATGAACATAAAACAAAGTGTACATTTTATATGGAGAAAATTGTGCTCACGCTTTACGCTTTACTAGTCGTTCTCTCGATTTACTAAATCGTGCACACGAGAATTAGTAAGTTGTGCGTACGATTTATAAATTAAGGGAACAACTTATTAAAGCATGCGCACAATTTATTAAATCGAGGGAATGAATAAGTGAATTGTGCGCATGATCTATAAATCAAGGGAATGACTTAGCAAAGCGTGCACACGATTTAGCCTATTATTTTTTTTCCTGCATGTCATGTGTGGGGCTCTGTAATTTTAAGAACTTGTCACATGTATTTTTTTATTTTCTTTATCGTGAACACTTTTATTTGTCATTGACCTTGATCGCATTTGAGCTCATTCTTAAAATTATTCTGATACCACTGGTTTTCATTCCAATTGTATTACTTTTTTACTGTACTTTTTTACTGGAATTAACACTACATAAAAAAAGCAAAAGGCAGCAATGGCTCACAAACATGCATAAAGAGCATTCGGAAGTGTTGCATAAGTCTGAATGCTCCCTTGGTTGTTGGAGGTCATGGGGTTAGTCCTGTCTCATAACTCTGCAGCACTGAGGAGGTGAGGAGGTGAGGATAGAAGAATAGAAGAGGTGGATTATATCTGGAAATCACCTGATTTCTTCATGTTACTGCAGTGCTTGCAGATTCATTAGAGAGACTGGAAACTGCTGACTGTTTTGGCTACTGTTGACCTGGTTAGTTTACCTCTCTCTCTCTGTGTGTGTGTGTGTGTGTGTGTGTGTGTGTGTGTGTGTGTGTGTGTGTGCATGACCGTAATCCTTGGCAGACAGGAAACGGGTGGGGTCCGAAAGGCTGTGCCCACTTAAAATCCCTGCTTCCAAAGACTGTGTATATCCATGTGTGCCTGGGTTTTCAAGACAGAGAACGCCCAAACCCACATTAATGGCACCAATCTGAAGACACTTCACTTCCCCATGAGCGTTCTTACCAGGGAAACTCCTCTTTAAAGCATTGGTGCACACCACACCCAGGTGCGGACTGACAGCACCCCACTTCACATGTGTGCATGTACAGTAACACCTCATGCAACAGTTCTCAGATGAAGCCATTAGAAATGTTTGGTTACTTGGGGCTGGTTGGTGAATGTGGTATTTTATATTTCCTTTACTCTGTTCAGGGGACTTAGTCTGAATTATAAGGTACATTTTTAATGGATGTCATTATTACACAGATATTAGTGAGCTCCCTACCTAGATAGCATTTACGGCATCAGTAGGTGCACTCACAACACAAAGGCTGTACCAAAAGGTAGGCAACAACTGACCAACCAGCTAAAATCAGCTGAATACCAGCTTGGCCAGCATGGGAAGCCAGCTTGACCAGCTTTAAAATAGCTAAGACCAGACAACCAGTGGCAGTGTATATATATAAAAGTAGTTTTATCTAATGACAAATTGGTGGGTGTTATTAAGTAAAAAAGTATTAAGTCATTAGCTTAGCAACGTGCTAACTTCAAAATTGAAAACAATTCATTCACAGGGTTTTATATGCACTAGACAGGAAGCCTGCTCACAAGGTTTTGGGATATCTAGTATCACGCTCGCATCAGGATCTACTGGAATTTTATCCAATGTTTGTGTGTGCTATTGGGTCATTAGCTTAGTAACATGCTTATGTCAATATTTATTGAAATATTTTTTCAGTATTTAAGTATTGGGCCATTAGCGTAGTAAGATGCTAACATCACATGCTAATGGAATATTATCCAGTATTTGTGAGTATTACTGGGTCTTTAGCTTATGTTAGTGTTTATTAAAATATTTTTTCAAGATTTAGGTGCCCTATATAAGTAATGAGTCATTAGCTTAGCAACATGCTAATGTCAAAATCTGTTGGAATCAAAACTGAGTCGACCAAGATTAGACTATCTGAGAATGCTGTCAGATCAGATGAGATCATCCTTGGTGCATTTCACTCAGAGAGAAAGCAGTGACTCAACATTTTTGTGGGGAAGTTGGCAAGAATAATCAGAATGTGACCTTGGGTCAGAGCTGCTCCCTGCCCACTGCCCTGCTACTGATAACCAGGCTCAAATCTCACCCCACAATACCTCCTGTACAAACATGCCTTCCTCATCTCCACTCTTCCCTTTTCTCCTTCCTCCCCTGGAAAGATAACAGACACAACTGGGTCTTTACTCACAGAGCTTTTGAGATACTGCTCCAAGACCAGACCTCTCCTTTCTAAATTGATCTTAGTAACTATGTGCTGAAAAATTGAGCAGATCCAAAGACACTGCTCTGGATCCGTCCCCAAGATACAGACTTCTTCTGGATTCTCCTGCTTTGCATAATTGTCTTTTGCCAAAAAGCCCTGAGTGACTTCAGACTTTCCATTTCAACAGAGCTCATTTTCCTTGGCAGGACAACGTCTGTCGGATAGAGCCAGGACATTGTCAAACCTCCAAGAGAGAAAAAGTGAGGAAGAGAAGAGTGTGTGTGTGTGTGTGTGTGTGTGTCTGTGAGGAATTGCTCAGGAGAGGTGTGCTATTACACTATTTGAATTAACTGTGAATGCACAGCAACGTTTAAAGAATTGGCCAGACCCTTGAAGTAAAACAATGCCAGGAACAGATGTGGCCACTAATATAAACATTCCCGTCTACTGAACTGACTCCTCTTGTTCAGCAGATCTCTGAACAATTTCATCTGAACTTGTGATGCCACTAAATATGCTCATAAATAATATTCTCTCATTCTTGGTTCCTATTAGAATGTTCTCATTTCGTTCCTATCTGTATCTCGTTATTGAGGAGATCTACTAAATCATCAGTGATTCTCAAACTGTGTTAACTGTGGTCCCCAGGTGGGAAATTTCTCTCTCTGGAAATGTACAGTCTACAAACTGTGTCATAAGATAGATAGACAGACCGACCGACTGATTGATTTGAGCGGCATGCCAAGAGGGCTGATACAGAGTGCTTTCCAGGCAGGCCAGCGACAGGTGAATCTTTATCAGTTTGCCTATGAATCGTTCAACTCAATCAATTTGTTAAATAACACAGATTCTATTGTCTTTATGTGTGAGTAACTGAATCATTCACTCAACCAATTTGTTAAAAAAAAACATGGATTCAACACTACTGCTGTGTTGCTCATGGTCTCTCAAATTCTGCTGTGACTTTGTTGGAAACTATTTTCTTTGGTGGACCAAACATTTAATGGCAAATAACTGGCAATATGGAAAGGTAACTATTGTGTCTAAAATATAAGTTCAACATTAACTTTAAAAGGATAGTGTAACTGTTGTATGTAAGGGATAATGACTGGATTTACATCACCCCATTTATTACACAGCTACTTGCCACATAAGTAAATAATTCAACACAAAATAGTGATTTGAGTTAAAATATTTTGTTAGCTCACTTATAACAAACTCCAAGCTTCTTACTACAGTAGCAAGCAGACATAACAGATAAAGGATAATGTACTGTCATCACACATGGCTTTTCATCAAACACATAAATACTGACATATTGATTAGACCTGAAATTGTTTTAAAATCATACCCGCTTATTATCTTAAAGTATTACGCTAAGCATTTATTTAAAATAAATAATCTGACAACAAGATGAACACTACAATATTACTGTAAAATGAAAAATGATGAACTCTGAGGTCATTTTCAGAGAGCGTGTGAACAAAGTAGCACTAGTTTCTGTTACTCTGATGAGCGTTCTGATATGTGAATGGGCAGTTGTTATCAGGAAATATCAGACCACTGGATGATGAAATCGACCAATCAGAATCAAGTATTCCAGAGAGCTTTGTAATAAAAAAGGCAATTGCATTCTCACAAATATGGTTTTCTGCTCTATCTATCTTGAACAATATGTTGCCGACAGTCCATAAACTAGCACTAGGAGAGTTGTCAGTGTGTTAAGTTTTAAAAAATGTCAACAATTTCTTAAAAGAAAAATCAAAGGTGGCTCAAAATTTAATAAAACACTACACTAAATGATAGTTCATTGAATCAGTGACTCGTGTTCAGGGACTCTTGAATCAAACTGACTGACCTCTTGGCGGCCCATTTCACACACCTAGTGGTGGTCTATCATCAGTAGTTGTAAAGAGATTTTGGCATTATGGCTACAATAATAAACGTTCTAGACAAGATGTTGATGTATGAAATCCTTGAATGCTCTTCATGGATGAAATGGCCTTCTCTCTCAGCTTCACAATCAATGCTTTGTGTGAAGATTCATCTGCTCCTCACAGTCTTTAAAGTAAATAAACACTACAAAACGTCTCCTGCAGATTCCTCAAATTTAGTTTAAAAAATCAGGCTTCTGCATTTTCCACTTGCCTTCAGAAAGAACTAGGAGTGAACACGCTCACTTACACATCTGCTATTGATTTGAAGGGAGCCTGGAACCCCTCCATTTAAATCTGTCAGTGTTAGGAGCGCATAGGTTAGTATTTACTGACCTCATGTGGGACCTACTTGCCTTTTGCCATACAGGTGACAGCGTCTGTCTGCGAATGGAAAATCTGTCAAATGTCTACGTCCATCTATCTATATGGAAAACGAATATAATCCAACCATGTGTCCTTTCTGTCTCACACAAGACTAAGTCGATGAAAGTACCAGTGCGCTCTGAAGAGTGAAAGTGTCAAAAACTGTTTTTCCTGTTTCGCAAACAACTCAACTAAACCTCAAGATATTCTTTATTTTTTCTCTCCTTCTTGTCTGTAATATCTTCTTCATCTGCTCTTTTCTGACACTGCACAGTGTGTTGTAAGAAACTTATTATTGCAGGTTTGAGATCAGTTTTACAATGGTGAAGATCAAGACCTTACTAAGCAAGCCTGCTCCCAAATCAGGCCAAAACAGATGACAAATGGCCTCTCGGTCACAGCTTGGACTGGTTTGCTGTGCTCTCTTCCATGAAGACAGCGGGCCAGAAACATCTGAAGCTCTCTCTCTGGTGTTCTGCTGGACAGGGTGAGACAGATGTGTGTAATTTGACTTGAACTATTGAACCGCATGCCGTCAAACTGTTTATTATCAGAGGTCTGGCACACACCAGGTTGCGCAATATCTGAAGGCCATGTTATTAGGCAATATTGTGCAATGCGTGGCGTCGACTGTGAAGAGTTTAAGAAAAATGCTCTTCTTGAGAATGAGAGCTTGACAAAAACAGGGGCAACCATCAAATGATTTTAACATTCCCTAATGCAGGTCAGTTGACTCAGTGCAAGACAGTGACTTGAGCCAAACTAATCATAGAATGACTATGTGGACTTGCTTCCTGTTTTCCATTAAGAGGCAGCCTCTGGGAGGAACATTTTTGGATTGTGTCTGATCTAAATCATAATTAATGAGCACAACTCTAGTTAGAGTTCATTGTGCTCAGCTGAGCAATCCATTTTGCATTTTGTGGTGTTACATCTTGCTGCCTTCACACCTCTGATTGCTCTCAATATGGTGAAGTATATACAGTAAGGGAATTACATTGACAACTGTTTTCGAGAGGACAAACATTTTCTATGCCGTGCTTGCACGACTATAACAACTACGGCTGGGCTAAAAATATATATATCTAGATAGTTTTATATTATATATTTTTGTTTCAAATAATGCTAAAATAGCTTATTATTTTATTGAAACCAATCAGATATAAAATCAATGCAGTAAAAAAAAAAAACAGTAAAAACTACTTTAAAAATAATCAAGGTATGTTCTCCACTAAATTAACACACAAAAGAATCAGATTACTTTTTCAAGTAACTAGTAAAGTAACGCATTACTTTTAAATTTACAACAAAAAATCTGAGTTACTTTTTCATATAAGTAATGCAAGTTACTATGTTTTCCAATTTATTGACTGATAGTTCTCCTGTCCCCATGTTGGGAGAAATCAGGAGTAAGTGCAGAGGCGTTTTGTGTGCTGTGTAAATGGTTACACATCACTGTGCTGTGATGGTTATTCTAGACTAAATGTGAGCAAACATTTACTCATTTACTTCTCTGGCATCCTATTCTTAAATGGCAGCACAGCTGAAAGGCTTGTTTGTTTGAACTGCGCCCCCTACTGTACAGGAGTGAATTTTTATTTCCTACAGCCTGAGGCTTATTCATTTCACTTTGGGTGTGAAAGGGCCTTTACATTTGCCAAAAATAGAACTTTTTTTGTTGTTATACAAACAGCCCAGCCCAGATGAGAAAAAGTAATGCAAAAGTAATGTAACACATTACTTTCCATAGAAAGTAACTTGTTTGGACTTTTTTAGGGAGTAACGCAATATTGTAATGTATTACTTTTAAAAGTAACTTTCCACAACACTGCCTACATGGCATTTATGTATTATTATTTTTTAAATTTTAGTTTAATTGTACCTTTATTTATGGTATTGTGCTATTAGTGTATAAGACTGTAGAAAAAAAAACTGAAAGGTATAAGGGTAAACGAGAACCTTTTTTTAAAATTAAATTAACATTGCAATTAAAAATGAATAAATATTTTGCTGAAAAAATTCCATGTGCACATTTTTGAATAGTGATGTCAAAAAAATGGTTTAATCGGACTGAATCAAGAATCAGTTAAATGATTCATGCAAAAGAACTGAACCAATTAAATGCTATTTAAATTGCGGTCACAAAATTTGCATGAAGACAAAATTTTAGTAAACTTAATAGCCAAAATTAAAACCAATACTCACAATATTGGCTAGTTTTACATCACCAGAAAAGAATTGCAAATATATCATGAATATTCAATATGTCACCCAGTCCAAATAACCACCCACTAAGGTGTTTGAAAGTCTTGCCTGTTTCACAGCTGGAAGAGATCTGCCCGCATTCCCATTAGGCTGTGCGGACTCAGGGGGCAGCGATAGCCCTTCCCAGCTGTCCTCAGCATTGTGGGAAAGCCTGAGCTTCTTCTAGAGCAGTGCCAGAAAAGATTCGGCCCCTAAAGCACAGTTTGAGTGCCAGTAACCAAACATGCTAACTAGCGTGACTGCTAACCACCCAGAGACTGAACATCATAAAAAGAGTAAACTTACAGAAAAGAAGCGAAGAGAGAGGGGAAGCAGAAGGAAAGGAGGACAGGAAAGGATGTGATCGCTAGAGATTACGCAGCCCTTCCAAAACAGATAATGACCACAAAGCACTCATTTTTCGTACTCACAAAGCATGAGTTTTTACCCCTTGAACAATATTAGCCCTCTTCCCCGAGTGTTATGATGCCCCTGCTCGTAATGAGCAAGGCAGCTGTGTTTGTTTTCCAGCAGTGCATGCTCACACAGGGCTGGGTAAGAATTGTTTTTCCTTCTCTGCCCTTGGTGAGGCTGGAAAAGTCACAGCTGCAACTAAAGAAAAAGTGGAGAAAGTGAACAAGAACTGCAGGTGAAAACCAAAGAAGAGACCGAAAGGAGAAAGAGAGAGAGAGCAAGACGTACAGAGGTTAAGAAAAAGTACAGCTTTTAGCTCTTCCGAAATAATTTGCCCTGACAGCAGCAGTGGAGCTGAAGACAACTGTCTGGCTTTGACAGATCTCTAACCAGGAACAGATCCCACATGAAACTCTCTCCCTCTTCCTCTTGCGTTTGGAGGTCAGGTCCCTCCAGGAGTGGTTGAGGGGTCAGAGGTCAAAGTTCAGTCAAAGTGTTCACAGGAAATGCATCCGCTACAGGCTCTGGTCGTAGCCCTTTTGCAGAACTCTGTTTAATGGGCCAGGCGGTCACTAGGGAGATCTGCTGTTTCCCGTACTGTACAGGAACCACCCTGCCACTTCACTCTTTGTAGGCTGGTGACTCACAAAGGAGATTTAGTTCCTCTGATTTGTGTTCTATGTGCACATATGTGTAGGTGTGTGTAAGTGCATATCTGGGTGCAAGCATCTCGGTTTCTATGCCAAGAAAAGCTACAGTTCACTGAAGCGAAGCTTGAGTACTTCCATTTAAAATTCCATTAAATGTTTTGGGTTACAATTAATATATTCTGGCTAGGGATGATAATGCAAAAGTAAACAAAAGTACAATACCAGTCTTTCTGTATAATTTGTGTCACAGTTTGGTACCCGAGTGCTGTCTCTGTGAAAAACGCTCACATTTCACAGCTGCTGCATTTGTGAATAAACAAATGTACATCTTAGCTAAAAAGCTTGTCTTATTTGGCTTGAGTTATTACTGTATACACTATCCAAAAAAAAAGTAAGCTGTCACAGTGGCAATACCCTTTCAAAAAGGTACTACTATACAATTTAGGTGATAACATGTACCTTTATTGTATATTACATGCACTCTTTAGAGGTAAACAAGATATACAAAGATGTACCTTCTAAAAGAGTACTGCCCAAGTGACAGCTGTTGTACCATTTTTTCTTTTTCTGAGAGTTGACAAGAATAATAAAAACACTCACTGCTCTTAATTAATTTTGTTATTCTTTATTAATATTTACATAGTAAATAAATAATAAATATATCAAAAACTTCAAAACTATCTTTACATTACACCTATTTATTTATTTCAGTTTTTAAGGTCAGTTTAGTTTACTTCTTTGTTCTTTATTAATTACATATTAAATAAATAATAAATACTTAAACAGCTTAAAAATTATGTTTACATTACTAATTTATTAATTCATATTTTTTTAATTTATTATGCATAATTTAATTCAATTTAATTTAATTCAATTTAGTTTTTTCTGTGGTTTCAAAATTGAAACCAAATATCAAGAATAGTATATCGACTACTTTAAATTTGAGTCATGACAACCCTAATACTAATCTCACAATATCTGAATAAACATGTCTTTACAAATCCACAACTACTTTTACAGAGACACGGACCAACTAAAATACATATTTAAGTACAGTATTTTCTAAAAACTTTTATCCATTTATGTTGCAAACTTCTTGTCCTGTAGGGCCATAAGGATGCTGGAGCCAATCCTAGTGTCGGATCGTTGGCAGGGAAACATCCTGGACGGATGGCCAGTCCATTGCAGGGATTCTAAAAACCTACAACACAAAACTCTTTTCACACCTGATTCACACCCCCTCAAACTATTGATTCAAATCATGTTTGCACGAAGCCCACACATTCACCCTTTAGCACCCTCTTACGCCCACTTTGTGTTCCTAAAGACCATCTACAACAACAACCAGCCAGAGGTGAACCTGCCAGTACTACCGCTGACTCACTGTGTCATGCAAGCGAGAGGAAAGTTTGCTTGTTTTTATATACGTTTCAGGTGAAGAAATGCTTCCAAAAACACGAGACCCAGTGACCCCCGAACTTCCTCACTGTGCAACTGCAGCACAAAGCTCATCCGGTGTAGACGCGACAGACACCAGACAGCAATCGACACTCTGGAGGAACTCTCAGGTGCGGTTTCTGTTCTGCGGTGCAGAGGATGCTGTATATTTATAGCTACTTAAATTGTATTTAACTCAAATAGTGCTGTGGTTTTCTTGAATGATGCCTAATTATTTTTCAGAGCTTTGAAGGTCTGATTGACTTGGCTACGGAAACCATGTCACATACTTGAGAGGGAAACCACTGGCAGATGGAGAGGGACAAAATCATCCGTGCCAAATCAGACCAACAGATGCAACAGCTCTAGTTCTTTACTCGTCTACAACAAAGCTCTTCTGTGAAGTTCTTATGTTTACACCATATACTGTATTGTTCAAGTAACGTTGTATCAAAGAAATTAGGCAGTATTTGAAGCAGTATGAAACAGACAGACAGAGAGAGAGAGTGATTGAAAGAAAAAGGAAGTGAATGCAATAATGGAGTCTTTCAAAAGTACCCACAAGAAAAACAAACCAAACATATATCATTATAACATTAATAAATGTGCAGATAGCTATTTATATAGCTGAGCAGCCCTTGAAACAAATAGGAAGAGAGAACATGCAGTAAAAACCAAACTCGAGACAGCAAAACTGTAAACACATTCTATAGAATTGTCAATAATAGGCCTGCACTAAAATAATATGAAGAATTTTAGATTTAATAAGAAGGCTATTCAGGTCATAATGTCAGATATTGAACAATTAAACAACAATAAAAGTTAAAAAGAAAACTTCTGGCACACTAATAATAGCACGTATGGTACTATTCAAATTAAGATGTATTACTGGCCAATGAACAGTTAAGTTAACATTAAAAGACTAAATATTCATTATATTTTTAAAAGTTGATTAAAAAATAAAGGCATTAAGGAGTTCTTATTTACAGTGACAGTTGTAACTGTCAATTAAATGTCAGCTGACAGGTCCACAGTCTAACAAACTAACAGACTAAGAAACTGAAAGAAAAAAACATCGGACGGTAACTGACCTTGTTTATTAACCTCAGTAATTGAGAGCGAGAACCACTATCCTTAGAGCGTCCTTCTGTCTCCCTCTTTTCTGTCTTGTTTTCCTCTGTCGCACTTTCTGATGTGACCCCCTTCTCTCTCTCTTTCTCTCTCTTCCCTCCTCCGCCGTGTGTTTC
This sequence comes from Megalobrama amblycephala, assembly GCF_018812025.1. Taxonomy (NCBI): domain Eukaryota; kingdom Metazoa; phylum Chordata; class Actinopteri; order Cypriniformes; family Xenocyprididae; genus Megalobrama; species Megalobrama amblycephala. The sequence continues at coordinate 30,541,371 of NC_063050.1, read as the reverse complement.
TCAGGAGGAAATGAATGGATGGCTCACACGGTGCTGTTCTACTCACAGAGCTTGAGTCACATGACCAGGCTGAATGAAGGGAGGGGGTGGACCCTCGGGCTGCCAGGCGAGAGGACAAGATTGTGTGTGTGTGTGTGTGTGTGTGTGTGTGTGTGTGTGTGTGTGTGTGTGTGTTTAAGTCTGTCTCGGTACTGTATGAGAGTCAAAAAGTGCCAGACTGAAAATGTTGTGGGTGTTTATCTATGTATAGGTGTTAGTTGAGTTGCTTCACATTGACTTTAGTTGAGTTGCTTTACATTAACTTTCTGCTGGAGAAATATCTCAAATGATAAATAAAAAGTCAGAAGTTTAAATATAAACTAAACATTTCTCCTCAGCTACACACTTCAATTTTACAGCTCTCTTATGTCAACAATTGTCCCATTTTATGTCTATTTTTATGTATACTTCTCTAATAACTAATCATTCTTTATTGGCATACGTTATGGTTCCATGAAGAACATTTAATATCCATGGAATCTTTCCAAAGCACAAAAGGTTCTTTATAGTGGATAAAAGTTCTTCTAATTATTAAAATGTTCTTCACACTTGAAAAAAAAATGGTTCTTTTAATTGTTCATTTTTGGTTCATTGCGGGAACCAAAAATGGTTAGTCTTTGGCAATAAACCCCTTTTGGAATCTTTACTTTTAGGAGTGATATTTCAGGAGAAACATCTAAGAGAAAGTTGATACTTAAATGACACGAACCGAAGATCACCATTTTGAGCAATAAGCAATAAAATATTCCTCTGGGAATGAAGAAAAGTAAATAAACCGTCTCTCGTTGATTTTTATTACTCAGAGGTTGCTCTTTAACAGCTCAGGAGGATTAACACAGATCTAAAAGCATCTTAATGATGAAGAAATGCCTGGGTGGTAGATAACACACCATGCTGTCTAGCTTGGGGGCATTATATTTTGGTCTTCAAGCTCTCTTGCTTACATGGCAAAAATGATCCGCAAACCACCACTGGGCCAGTGGTAACAATGCACCAGCATGTCAATGACCTGCACAATGAAATGGTATGTGGCCACCATTCCCAAGTGAGTACAGGAGTGTGTGACGTCTGATGTAAAAGGAGACTGCACATATAAAGATATGCAGTGAAATATACTGAATAAAGAAGATAGGGTTAAAAAGATAATAAAAATGAGAAATAATATTAGATACAATCTAGAAATAAACTGCTTTCACCCTGTGTTAATGAGCAACCAAAATGTCCATCCAGAGCAAGCTCTGTAGCCCTCCCCAGCATGTGTGTGTGTGTGTGTGTGTGTACAGCTAATTGAGGAAGTCTGGGGGATGTGTGTGACTCTCCTTGGAGGCCACTCGTCAGTTGCCATAGCGACCTGCTCTCCCACCTTGTGTCGGTCCTGTGCTTTTGTGGAGGTGTGAGAGGAGGTGGAGGACTCTCTCTAGTTTTTTCTCTCTTTCCACCCCCTCTCACTGCCATACTGTCTCTCAAAGCTGTTAAAAGCACCCTTTCCATTCTAACTATTTGGTTGGCTTAGTTATAGCGAACAGGAAGTTGACTGTAATGAGAAATTTAGAAATTGGTTGTTTACAGGTAAAAATAACTGTGGACAAAAGCTGTAGAAATGGTCAAACTGCATTTGGCATATGTTTAGCTGCTTCAGTGCCACTGCAATTTGAAAAGAAAACACAAGTTTTGTATGGAAGTTTAGTGCTTTCACCAGACATGGAATGGCCATCCATCACACAATCTGACAGGGATGTTTTTCTTGTATTTCTGAAAGGTAATTGGCTAGAATGACAGGACTTTATCTGCTGTTGGTGCGGGCGTTGAAATGTTAATTTTACATCAGTCAAATGTCAAACTGTATCAAGAGAGATGATTGGACTGTTGACTTTGGATTGGTCTTTTCCAGTGCTTAAAATGGATTTCCAAGGGTTTGTGTTTGCTAAGCTCTGTGATATAAAGCGAGAAATGAAAAAGAATAGTGCGGAGAATATCAGTAATCTTTAATTATTGTCTTGGATTACTAAGAGTGTGCAGAAGCTAGCATGATGGCTTGTAAAAATAAATTTGCCTGCTTGTCTTAGAGTTAATTCATTTAAGTGGTGTCAATCAAGTCATACTGAGGGAATTGTTTGAAATGATTATTTGATACATTATAACATGCTTTTCAAGACTGAGATATAAACTAAAAGAGGTTTAGAGAGGTTGGCAGTCGCTGTGTATGTAAGTGCTAGCCAGGTTGCTAAAAAAGCCAGTGGAGCATGACGCTAATGTGAAGCCCGAGGCAAGCGTATGCCTGACTGCTCTAACACCTGCCTCCAACCCGTATACATGACTCTAATACAGAAGAAAATACCTTAACAGCCTAGCTAAGGTGTGTTTACCTGAAAATCCCATGGATGGTTTAAGAGAAGATCATTCAAATAAAGAAACTAGACCTTGAAGGAGAGTCTAATCTGTCTTAATCAGGAACTTAAAAGTATCTTTTGTTCCATAAAGAACCTTTAACATCCATGAAACCTTTCCATTGAACGAAAGGATTATTTATAGTTGAAAAGGGTGAACTGTTTGCTGAAATTTTCTTTAGAGAACCCAAAATGGTTCTTCTATGGCATCACTGCGAAAAAGGTCAGGTTTTTACATGCGCTTTAAAAGTCAGACTCCTGATTCTTTTAATTAAATCTTTGCACAGTCGATACCATAGATCTAGATAATGTGATTGTAGCTTGGCTTCATTCAGAATGTATTCATGTTAACTGAACTAATTGAAATTGTATGCTTAAAAGACATCGTGACGTGCGATGTGTATTTAATCATACAAATATTCGATTACAGATAGATGAAGATGAAGTTCGACGAAACAAAAAACACAATGAAGCAAGATTATAAGCGTGCATGTACAGGATTTGGCTGGCCCAGACCTTGCTACAAAGGATGACTGAGTAGCTGGCACGAAATGAACCCTGTCAGCTAACAAGCACACACACACACACACACCAAACACACACACACACTAACCTAAACAAACTTTTGTATTGTTTCAGCTGAAGGGCCCCGAAATCTTTAATCATGTACACTGGACCAGACTGTGAGAAAGAAAAAGAATGGTCATCGACACATACAGGATGGAGTGAGTGTTAAAAACTCTAATTATTATAAAAAATAAAATAAATCACATTAAAAAAATCTTTAATTAGTGTAGCAATTAGATTAAAGTTGCCACGCTTAAAAATGAGAAAATGAGTAAATAAAAGTAAATAAAACAGCCATACCAAAGACTGGTTTCAAAATCCTGGTGTTAAAAACTGGGGTTTTAATAGTAATTATTAATATTTTGGATTAGATTTTATTTTTAATTTTTAGTTTATAATTTTCATTTTAGTTTTAGTAATTTTGTGATTTTGTCATTTTTAAAAAAAAATATATATATATTTTTTTTGTATTTTAATTTCAAAGTTTTTTTTTTTTTTTTTTCATTTTATTTTATTTCAGTTTTATTTCACTTCCCAAAAACAAATAGTTTTATTTTAAGTTAACAATAACAACACTGGTTTAAGAATGACAATCATTAAACCGTTTTATCTTTTGTGAGCGAGTTATATCAGAGGCAGATGAAGAAATGACTCTCTGATTAGGATGTGTTGTGATCTGTTGAAATTTCGGTCAGTGTACCGAACATGTACGGCAAGGGTTACCATTGTAATCTGGGAGGCATGTTTGTGTTTGTTTCTGAAGCTCTATTCCCCCCAGGATGACACTTATCTATTTTACCACCGTTGCTCACAAATACAAACAGCATAGACACATTGTGCAGCATTATGGGAAAGTGATTGCACTGGGCAGGGTGTGTAATATGACGTAACATATCGTGACAGAGGAGACACTTTCAAATCTTACAAAATGTGATTCAGATCTGAGCAAACTGCAGATTCAGTTCAACAACAACTCTCATGTGAATAATATTCATACCCACTGAACCAATGAACAACTCTCTCAGAACAAAATCAATACTATTGCTTCGATTCAGTCCGCTCCTTATAGTTTACCTTAAAACTGAGAAGCATAACCTTGGACATCTTGTTCCTTTCAGTCTTATGTTCACTTCAGGGTTTCATTGTGGTTTTGCCGTCCAATATTTTTCCTGAAGTCTGGTGCTTTTGTTTTTTTTTTTAAACCCTAGATAATGTATTTCTCAGTGCTGTACGACTCCTTCAGACTCTCGCTGCCAAAATCAGCCCTACTGACCACCCCCCACACAGTCTGCAGGGGGCCAGGGAGTTTGTGTGTGCGGAGGGAGTGTGTGTGCAAACGTCGGAATGTGTATGTGTGTGTGAGCATAAATGTATGTGTGTTTGAGGGAAGTACTTCCTCCTCGCCAGTATTCCCACAGCCTCCATTTTCCTGTTGTGTTCAGTGTGTCCTTAACAATGCATTGGAGCAAATGCACACCTTTTAGAGGTGCGAGTTAGGGAAGAAAGCTTCATAAAGACAAAATATAACCGCACACTCACAGCATTTTATTTTTCGTTTAGGTAACAAGCCTTTGTCAAGGTACCTTGCAGTTATATTTTGCCTTTTATATTGCTCAGTGTGTCCGAAACACACAAATATACAATAAAACACAATCATACCATCATATTCATTTGAGTTTATCCTTTGTATATGGAACTGCCTTTCTTCCCATTCCTTCCATGTCTGTCTGTTAGTTTATCCCCCCGTAACCTCGCCGATGGTTATTGAAATTGCATGGTTGGTATCAGTGAAATTCCTCTCTAAACTGATGTAGCTGTTGATGAATTACTGGCAGCGCTGGTAATTCATTCCAGAGACCGTAGTGGACAGAAATCATTTATGGGAAATGTGTTTGAACCAATCCCATCGTATTCATTTGACTGTCCTCATAGGGTGTGTGGTTATGCTGGTCGGCACACACTCTGCCACGTCGTTTGGGGTCCGCTCCCCCGGCCCCCCTTACAGCCCCCAGTGCAGACCAGAGCGCAGTGGGAAAATGAGAGACAGCTTTTCGGCGTGGTGGAGGGAATGCTCGGACGATGAGAACATGTAGTGGAGAGAAGTCAATAAGGAGGGGGAGCTGCTGACTGGCCTGTGGAAAAAGAGAGAGAAAGGAAAGGAGAGAGAGCAACATGTCATGATTCAGAGGAAAAATAGTTTGTTTTACAACCGTGTTCACATTTCAAGGGTCTTTCATATAGATCAGTCCATGTTAAACTTGACAAGGAATCAATTTCACGCCCGCTCCGTATGTTACACGTGGTATAATTGGTGACTTCAATTGTTGGGCAGCCAAAGGAATAGCTAGTTTTTGAAAAAAAAAAAAAAAAAAATGAAAACTCTGTTGTCATTTACACATGCTCATTTTGTTCCTAACAAATAAGACTTTCGAAACACAAATGAGGATATTTTTAATGAAACCTGTGTGATTTCTGTCCCTCCATGTAAAGCCCATTCCAACAAAATGTTGATGCTTTAAAAAGGCAAATTTATCCAATTAATCCAAATGAATCAAGCTGTTATTCTACAGTAACATGATCACTTTACATTATATGATGTACAGATGTTAGGAAAATGGATGCTTTCATTCACACTGATCAGCACACTCAAAAAGCTCAAATGTTTGCTTAACACAGAACAAGCCTCTTATGCCTTCTTATGCGTCAAGCAAGCTACCATTCACTATATTTGAGGTGCTCTATGTGCATTGATCAATGTTTATATGTGAATAAAAGCCTAAATTAAACATGTGTCTTCAAGAGGACTTGGATTAAACCACTCTAATGATGTGGATTACTTTTGAAAGTTTTTGGTAGAATAGACAGAAATCTCTCAGATTTCAACACAAATATCTTAATATGTGTTTTAAAGGTCTTATGGGTTTAAAACCACATGAAGGTGATTCAATGATAACAGAATTTTCATTTTTGGGTGAACTAAGCCTTAAATAGGGACAATTCTGTCATAATTTACTCACCCTCAAGTCATTCCACAACCGTATGACTTTCTTTCTTTGGTGGAATGCAATATATATCATGAAGCATGTTTCAACTTTCTTTTTTTTCTTTTTTTTTTTCATACAATGAAAACTAATGGGGTCCAACTTAACCATTTGGACCCCATTGACTTTCATTGTGTGGACGGAAAAGAAAAAAGAAAAAAAACACAGAGACATTTTTATAATATCTGCTTATGTGTTGTACAGAAGAAAGAAAGTCCTACAGGTATGAATCGACACAAGGGTGAGTAAATGATGACAGAATTGTCATTTTTGGGTGAACTTCCCCTTTAAACATCAGGACAAAATGTGAATACTACTATAAACATTTGTCTGACTCATTTACTAGGGTGCACACAAACTAGACCCATATGGCACCAAGCCGTAATGCCTATTACATTGCATCACAGGAAATAACCTTACGGGAAGCGTCTTTTGATAAACAGAACCTGCGCTGATAAAATCCATAATGGAATATTTTTAAAAGTTGGATTTAGGGACAAGTTGCGGGGGTTACAGTTGAGAAGTGGAAAGAAAGAAGAAGAGTAAAGGGGGAGGACAGGAGGGGGAAAGAGACGAGAGGGACGAGAGAAGCCAACAATGTGACAAAGAAATGAAAATGATAGAGTGTCTGCGAAGAAGTAAAGGATGAGTGAGAGAGAGCATAAATAAGAGGTTATTTTGAAGTGAGTGCCTCAGTAGGAAGACAAAAGAGAGGGGGCGAGAGAGAAGAGTGGTTGGCAAGGTCTGGAGGCCCTGGCTTAGCTCTGAGTCTGTCTCCTAATGGGCTCAGGGCTCCCTGATTTTCAAAGCCAGAGGGAAACATGAGCGCAGACTCCAACCTCAGCATTCCAACACACACACAGTCTCTCAGACCAACCTCGATCTCTCGCTCTCTTTCTGTTTCCCTTCTCCCCATCTTATAACAAACACTCTCATCCTTGCGTTCCCTCTCAATCCAACCTCAGCCTTACAAACACACTTTCCCTCTCAAACCCACTTAACCCTTAAAGGAATAGTTCAGCCAAAAATGGAAATTCTGTCATCATTTACCCACCCCTCATATCCTTCTAAACCAGGGTGACTTTCTTTCTCCATGGAACACAAAATAAGAAAAAATTTCCATGCAGTTGCAATTAATAAAGGTGCTGCAGGGATGACATACTTTTGTAGGCCACAAGGTCACTACAGAAGTTAGATTTCTCTGACAACAACAACAACAACAACAACAACAACAAAACATTATTTTATTGACTTTTGGATTATTGTAGAATATAAGCTCTGTGACCAACACAAGTTTATGATTCTTTTTGCTGATCAAGATAATCTTCACAAGTGAACACAACTTTTATTCATTTTAAAGCAATCACTAGAAGTAAACAGCTAAAGTTAAATCTAAAGTCACATCACTTCACCGGCACCGCCACTAAGCTTCCAACTCTTTCAATCTTTTTTTTTAGTCTGCAAGTCAGAAATTTGGAGTTAGAATAGTTTTCATGAGCGAGAGTATAAACAAAACAAGGCTGTAGAAGTGGAAAAGTGTGTAGATGAGTTTATCTGTTCAGCGTGATGATTTTAACACCACCGACATCTTCTGTAGTCCCATTTAGCCACTAATTAGCAAGCATTTATTTTCAAGACACATAAAAAGTTGGGTATAACTTATGTATTTTATGTTGTAGAATAAAACATGAAAATATCTTGAGCTTGTGTTAACAACAGACCTTATTTCTGGCAATAAATGAAAAACTCGCAAAAAACCATAGACTTTAGGGACAATGAAAGCACGGAAGTGGAAAAAAAATGTTACCTTGTTTCGAGTTTTTTGGACTTATAGGCCTATACCTGCAGCTCTCTATGAGGACTGGAGCTTTCAAGCTTCAAAAAGATTGTTTCATAAAAGTGATACATATGAATCTGTGTCATATTAAAGGGTTAGTTCGCCCAAAAATGAAATTTCTGTCAGTAACTACTCACCCTCATGTCGTTCCAAACCAGTAAGATATTTTTGATGAAATCTATTTTTTTATACCCCATAGATAGCAACATAATAACCACATTCAAGGTCCAGAAAAGTAGTAAAGACATAGTTAAAATACGTTGTATATGACATAGAACCAGGCAAGCACTGCACTGTGTTTACTATGTCAGCAGCATAGGAGAATGTCAGGGGAGAGACGAAATTGTTGAATAAAGTCATTATTTTTGTTTTGTTTTTGCGTACTAAAAGTATTCTCGTTGCTTCATAACATTAAGGTTGAATCACTGCAGTCATGTTGACTATTTTAACAATATTTCTGGACCTTTAATGTGGTAATTATGTTGCTTTCTATTGAGGATTAAAAATACTTAAAAAATATCTTAATTTGTGTTCCGCAGATGAACAAAGGTCTTGAAGGTTTGGAATGAATGACAGAAATTACATTTTTGGGTGAACTAACCCTTTAAGTCTTCTGAAGCCATATTATGGCTTTGTGTGAGTACAAACTGTAATGTTGTCATTGTTAGCAATGTACAGATGCCTTTGGAGTCAAATCTTTTCAGTGAAACATTTGATCCAGTCCCCAAAATTATTCTGATTGATTCATTCACATATCAGAGTCAGTTCTAGAGTTCAATTTGCTGACTCATTGACATATTTGCAGTGGGCTATATAGTGTAAGATTATCAGTGAATAACAACTTAATAGTTTGTTCCTTACACAGACGATTTTTATCCCTTCAGAAGAGTTGGAATAGTGAACAAGTCAAATGGACTATTTTAAATGGTAATTTTATGATGAAGCTTAAATAACAGACAGTCCTAAATATATATTTAAATTTGGCTTAAACTACAATATTGATTAATTAGCATACAGAGTCATTTTTCTATTAATGCCTCACTATCTTGACCATTCAGCAAATGACAGCAGCAAACTGTCACTGACTCATAGGTGCTCTGACATGCAGCCCATGCTTTATTGTTGTACAATCAAGCTACTGCTTGTTTTCTCTCTGCAGCACTGCCTTCATAATGCCACGGTGAACACAAACTGCCGACTGCCTTCCGCTGCTTCACCACAACCTGCAATGCTTCTGCCTGACCAGACTCAGCCTTACTACTCTTCTGAGTCCCATCAAAGTGCCTTGATGGCTATACTGACTCGGGAGTGAGATTACAAATGATATCAAATGTGTCGCCCTTATTACAGATATTGGAAGTTGATCAGTTGGTGTGTAAGTGAATTCTCCTCCATCTGACACATCAGTTTGTTCTCACTCCTCTGACACCACAAGGCATCACCATAGCAACTTCTCACTCTGTCACCCTCCTTTGGTCCTGTTGAGAAGGCAAGATGTGGTAACACACACACACACACACACACACACACACATGATGACCTCACCACATCTATATTGTTCAATAGAGATTTGAAGTTATTGCTCTGATAATTGCTTGGCCAGGACATTTTAATTAGTTGTGCTTGCTAATACAAGCATCATTATAGCTCTGTTCTAAAATCTAGTGGGCTGACTCACTATACCTTTGAAGACAGTACCCTAACCATCATGGAACCTCATAAGGGATTGATTTGGAATACTCTACATTAGCAGAAACTCAGATAGCACTCTACACATGTATGTGTCATGAAGGGGGAGCAATGAACGCAGGAGAAGATGAGGATCTTTTTTTTCTTTCCTTTTTCACTGCCACGCCAGCTTCTATGGCTATTTCATGGCGAGAGCCAGGTTTAGTTATTCTCCAGGTTTAGTTATACTGTATATAAGATGTTTAAGATTCTTTTTTTCCCCCCTAAAAATCTTAAGACTAAATACTTGGTTAAAAACCTTTTCAAAAGTATGCATGCCAGGCCAGTAGTTGGCGATGTCACTTTGTAAAGAAACAATATGCGCCAATAGACTGAACATTGTAACATACATGCGCATGACGTCACCATTTTCACAAATTCAGGTTTTTGTGGTTTTGTAGCTTATCATCAAGTTGTAAAGGATTAGTTCACTTTCAAATGAAAAATACCCCAAGCTTTACTCATCCTCAAGCCATCCTATATGTATATGACTTTCTTTTTCTGATGAACACGATCAGAGATATTTTAATAAATATCCTGATACATCCGAGCTTTATAATGGCAGTGAGCGATACCAACGAGTATGAGCTGAAGAAAGTGCCTCCATCCACATCCATCCATCATAAACACTTCACACAGCTCCAGGAGGTTAATAAAGTCCTTCTGAAGTGAAGCAATGCGTTTGTGTAAAAAAAATATCCATATTTAACAAGATATGAAGTAAAAGACCGCCTTCCATATTCAACTTACAGAGAAAGTGTGTCAGTTAAGCTTTTTCTGTAAGTTGAATAGGTAAGGCGTAGGACATAGTGGATTTATTGGTAACACTTTACAATGGTGCACTAATATGCATTAATTCATGCTTAACTAATGCACAGATAATCATGTTTTAATGTATGACCCATGAAGAATTATATGATTACTGCATCAGCAACTAATAAAGAGTCTATATGATTAATAGATTAAGTAATGTATGAATTGCTATTAATTAAATGTTTCATGATGTATTAATTCCTTAATAAAATATTTTATTAACTAATAGTGTAAGTTAATGTGTTAATTACCACAATGGTTTGAAGCCATGTATTTCAAATTCAAATTGTCTGCTTTAATTAATCATTAGCTAATGATTTGCAAATGTATCATTATGTTATGACTTTTACTTGTTGAGGCACATGACTATTAACTAATTGTTAAGTAAAATGTCATTATGGTTTTGACATCTACACTAAGCCATGGATTTCAATTTCCAACCATCTACAACCATGATTCCACTGTACCACATGAACTGCTGCATCCAGAACCTTGTTCATGGCACAGGAATGTGTCCGGTTAAGCTTGAGGTCAAGGATTCAAAAGCAGAACATTGAGAACATACGGCCGGGCACTGCTATTTCGTAACACTGTGTCTAGACCGGACAAAGAGAATAGAACCCATTATAATCAGTGATAGTGATGCTACACTGGATGCGGCACGACACAACACAACAAAACAAAACGTCCCTTCTGTTATGAAGGACAAATGGACTTGCAATGGTCCGTCATGTCCAGTGTAAACAACTGTTGCGGCATGACTCGATAATGGTCGCATCCAGTTTAAACAGTGTAACATCAGTCTGTAGTTTAGATTCTGGTGTGCTGATATTTGTGTGCAGCCCAACTTACCCATCCTTCAAACACATTTTCTGACATTACACATTACAAGTGTCAAAACACATTAATGACATATTACTTAACAATTAGTTAATAGTCATGTGCCCCTACAAGTAAAGTCATAACATAATAATACATTTCCAAATCATTAGTTAATGATTAATTAAAGCAGACAACTGGAAGTTGAAGTACATGGCTTCAAACCATTGTGGTAATTAACACATTCATTTTTAGTTAATAAAATATGTTATTAAGGAATTAATACATCATGAAAAATTTTATTAATAACAATTCATATATTACTTAATCTATTAATCATATAGAATCTTTATTAGTTGCTAATGCAGTAATCATTAATTAATGGTTTAGTTCTTCATGAGTCATACATTAAAACATGATTATCTGTGCATTAGTTTAACCCTTTGATGCACAAGCTATGAAAATCCCTTCTAATGCGCAACATGGGTCAAAAATGACCCGTATTCATTTCCTATGTAATTTTAATAACGGTTGAGTGTTTCTTTGCTGAATCTTTAAAAGAAATGTATTTTATCATTCATTTATTCCAGGTATTGCTTAAATATCTTGTTTTTGATTGACAAAAATCATTATGTTCATTTTTTCTTTCTTACTTTATAAACAAACACAGTTTCTACATCAATTTTACACACATGGGTCAAAAATGACCCGTATTCATTTCCTGTGGAATTTCAGTCATGACTGAGTGTTGCTTCGCTGAATCTTTGAAAGAAATGTATTTTATCATTCATTTATTCCAGGTATTCCTTAAATGTCTTGTTTTTGATTTTAACAAATCATTGTGTTTATTTTTTCTTTCTTCTTTTTCATAAACAAACACAGGTTTTGTATTTCTACATCAATTTTACACACATGGGTCAAAAATGACCCATATAGAAATCTTTGCAAATTTTTGCAAGTAGGAACATATTTACTGCAGACAACTATTCATCCGCCACACATTTCACCTCTCAACATGGTTGCTTTTGTATATTTGATGGATGAAAGTCATATTATATTTCATATAATAGGCTATATATTATATTTCATAATTTGTATTTTTTGTCATAAACCAATGATACTGGTCACCTTTTACATCTAAAAGGTGTTCCTGAAAAGTAACAGTTTTGAACAAGGTTTCTGTCCAACAGTGAAAATATATAATAAGTGTATTTGAATTTGAATATTTGAATATTCTTGTGCTTTTGATTTTCTTTATCTAGAGTGTTAGCGGTTGGTCCTCAACAGAACTGAGGTGGATGATGACATCACTGTAAAAAAAAAGCTGAAAGTATACTTTGCGCACAGTCAAATGCAATTTAAATGTGTATGTGCAGGTTGCACATACACAGTTACAGAAATCCGGCGGAAATTATAAAAAGTTACAAAAATCTGTATGCTGACCCTCATGTACGCATAAAAAGTGAAGTATACTTTGGCCTTTAGAATGGTAATGACACACACATTCAAAACAATTCATTCAAAAAGAAAGGAAAAATTAAAATAAGGATTTGGTTATTGAGTAATAGATGGAATAATGAATGATGAAATTAATTTATTGTAATATATGCGATATAGAAAATAACTCATTCAGGTCACTTTAGACCCATGTTGTATATGTCCAAAACTGTTACTTTTCAGGAACACTGACAGACATAAAGGGTGACCAATTGCATTGATTTATGACAAAAATTTAAAATTATGAAAAATATAGCCTAATATATTAAATATAATAAGACTTACATCCATCAAATATACAAAAGTAGCCTTGTTAAGATGTGAAATGTGTGGCAGATGAACAGTTATCTGCAGTAAATATGTTCCTACTTGCAAAAATTTGCAAATATTAAAGATTTCTATATGGGTAATTTTTGACCCATGTGTGTAAAATTGATGTAGAAACTGTGTTTGTTTATAAAGTAAGAAAGAAAAAATAAACATAAGTATTTGTAGAAAATCAAAAACAAGATATTTAAGTAATACCTGAAATAAATAAATGATAAAATACATTTCTTTCAAAGATTCAGCGAAGAAACACTCAGTCATGACTGAAATTTCATTTTCATTTTTATTTCATTTTTATTTGGTTTTTCATATTCTTTTGTATAATTTTCTTGTTTGTACTCTTAATATTTGCATTGCCTGTGGAGCGGACCTGTTTTACATTTCACTGCTGGTCATATGTTCCATATAACCATGTACGTGACGAATAATAAAAGTCAAGTCAATTCCATAGGAAATGAATACGGGTCATTTTTGACCCATGTGTGTAAAATTTATGTAGACAAACAAAAACTGTGCTTGTTTATAAAGTAAGAAAGAAAAAATGAACATAATGATTTTTTACAATCAAAAACAAGATATTTAAGGAATACCTGGAATAAATGAATGATAAAATACATTTCTTTTAAAGATTCAGCAAAGAAACACTCAACCGTTATTAAAATTACATAGGAAATGAATATGGGTCATTTTTGACCCATGTTGCGCATTAGAAGGGTAGTGATACAAAAATGATTTTTATTAAAAAAGTAAGAAAGAAAAAATGAAAATGAGAATTTGTGATGATCAAAAACAAGTTAATTGAGGAATACCTGGAATACTGAATGATGAAATTAATTTCTTGCAAAGATATAGAAAATAAAAACTCAGCCGGGTCATTTTTGACCCATGTTGTGCATCAAAGGGTTAAGCATGAATTAATGCATATTAGTGCACCAGTATTGTAAAGTGTAAAGTCAATTCAACGCTGGTTTTGCATAAAAGATTAACATGATGGCATATGCTAGTCAATGAGTTGAATCAACTCCACAGCAACTACATAAATTTATACACTAACCATTCAGAAACATCCAGTTTCATTCAAAAGGTTGTAACTTCTTCCTGAGTCTCTCCATCAGTGCCTAACACTGTTACTGACAATCCTCATTTTTGCTGCGTGAGATTCTCCAGCTTTGTTGTTGTTGAGCAACAGAAGCAAGAGCTGTTAAAGCTCCACCCTCTTCTGGAAAGCAGGCCGGGAGCAGTAACTCATTTGCATTTAAAGGGACACACACCCAAATAGGGGCAAATTTGACAAGCTATAATAAATGATCTGTGGGGTATTTTGAGCTGAAACTTCATATTCTTACATCTTACGTCTCGGTCCCCTGGTTCAGAACCACTGACGTAGAAGTACCATAGAAGTATCCTAAATGAACATCATATAGCAGAACATAGAAGAAGAACATTATAGCAACCCTCTAGCAATCGGCCAGATCATCTGAGCACCGCTTACATTTTGTTACATTTAAAATTGTATTCTAGAAACTGTTTTACGTTATTAAAGTACAAATAAGGATGTAACCATTTTTGCCAGTTCTGACTGAAACAGTTTTGACTTTGTCATCAAATATTTGCTGAACCTTGTAATGGGTGGGTCTGGATGGTAGTAGTGGTTTAAGATGTGTGTTAACAGGAGTGAAATGTGCCCTTGGCTGAACTAGCACATCTGGCCGCCCACCATCCCTTCCTTATCCCTCCCTCTTCTCATGTGTCTGCTGGGCAATGGCAGATCAGGACAAAGCTACAGTGTTCAGGGAACTGTACTGCTGTTCCAGTACTGCTCTGGACAGCTGGGCAGCTCCAGGTGAAATAGACCACCAGTCACTGGGCAGGGACAAAAGAAGCATATACACACACGCACACCCGAGGCTCTGCAGCAACTCTAAATGAGGCATGGTAGAGGGTGGACTTCAGAAAAAAACAAAATCTTAAAATCATTGTTCAAAAAAAGAATATTGAGAGGATGATATTTCAGACTTTTAGAAAGGTTTCAATCCATTATAAAGCTGAAAACAATAGAAACGATCCTTTAAAGAGAGAAAACTGCTAATCTCAGCAACCTTTGTGAATTGTAGTGCTGGCTCTGGTTAGATGTTTATTTTAGAACCAAACTTCATTGTTGACTGAAAAAAATGCCTTTCACGCAAATATGCATTGCCAAGCCAAAATTCACTTATCTATTCATTTCTGGTACAATTTTTCACATGTATATCCAGCATATATCCAGTAAGTAAGAGTAAGAGTTTGAGCAAGAGACACAACATATCACCTCTAATATATGTGGTCGACCTCATAGCCACTCCAAACTGTAAACAAATTTTCTTTGTATGTTTTTAGTTTAGTTCATTCCATCCAGTGGCTTCAGAAACCAAGAATTACAATCAAAAACACACATTTCGAGATCAGAATGGAATAAAATTCTGGTCCAATGAAAGATTATTAGATCTAGCTTGTTAAAATTTCTACAACTTGTAGCATGTTTACTTAAACTCTGATCTGTTGGCTGTGCTTAAACTAACTTTAAATACCAGTTAGAATTGATGAGGAGCGCACTGAGAAATCCTCTCATTTACAGTAAAATAGATTTGTATTACTTTTATTCAACTTTCAGTCTGATTGTGCACATTCCATTCATTACCCATCAGACTACAGACCTCTCAGGTGTCTTCAAATGCTTTCATTTTTAGAAGTAATGGGGAGAAAGGTGGGTCATTCTCAAAATATGATTTCTCGCCTTTTCATATATTTTTTATATACAGGTGCTGGTCATATAATTAGAATATCATCAAAAAGTTGATTTATTTCACTAATTCCATTCAAAAAGTGAAACTTGTATATTATATTCATTCATTACACACAGACTGATATATTTCAAATGTTTATTTCTTTTAATTTTGATGATTATAACTGACAACTAAGGAAAATCCCAAATTCAGTATCTCAGAAAATTTGAATATTACTTAAGACCAATACAAAGAAAGGATTGTTAGAAATCTTGGCCAACTGAAAAGTATGAACATGAAAAGTATAGCATGTACAGCACTATTGGGGCTCTTTTTGCCTGAATTACTGCAGCAATGCGACGTGGCATGGAGTCGATCAGTCTGTGGCACTGCTCAGGTGTTATGAGAGCCCAGGTTGCTCTGATAGTGGCCTTCAGCTCTTCTGCATTGTTGGGTCTGGCATATCACATCTTCCTCTTCACAATACCCCATAGATTTTCTATGGGGTTAAGGTCAGGCGAGTTTGCTGGCCAATTAAGAACAGGGATACTATGGTCCTTAAACCAGGTACTGGTAGCTTTGGCTTTGTGTGCAGGTGCCAAGTCCTGTTGGAAAATGAAATCTGCATCTCCATAAAGTTGGTCAGCAGCAGGAAGCATGAAGTGCTCTAAAACTTCCTGGTATACGGCTGCGTTGACCTTGGACCTCAGAAAACACAGTGGACCAACACCAGCAGATGACATGGCACCCCAAACCATCACTGACAGTGGAAACTTTACACTGGACTTCAAGCAACATGGATTGTGTGCCTCTCCTCTCTTCCTCCAGACTCTGGGACCCTGATTTCCAAAGGAAATGCAAAATTTACTTTCATCAGAGAACATAACTTTGGACCACTCAGCAGCAGTCCAGTCCTTTTTGTCTTTAGACACTTCTGACGCTGTCTGTGGTTCAAGAGTGGCTTGGCACAAGGAATGCGACAGCTGAAACCCATGTCTTGCATACGTCTGTGCGTAGTGGTTCTTGAAGCACTGACTCCAGCTGCAGTCCACTCTTTGTGAATCTCCCCCACATTTTTGAATGGGTTTTGTTTCACCATCCTCTCCAGGGTGCGGTTATCCCTATTGCTTGTACACTTTTTTCTACCACATCTGTTTCTTCCCTTCGCCTCTCTATTAATGTGCTTGGACACAGAGCTCTGTGAACAGCCAGCCTCTTTTGCAATGACCTTTTGTGTCTTGCCCTCCTTGTGCAAGGTGTCAATGGTCGTCTTTTGGACAACTGTCAAGTCAGCAGTCTTCCCCATGATTGTGTAGCCTACAGAACTAAACTGAGAGACCATTTAAAGGCCTTTGCAGGTGTTTTGAGTTAATTAGCTGATTAGAGTGTGGCACCAGGTGTCTTCAATATTGAACCTTTTCACAATATTCTAATTTTCTGAGATACTGAATTTGGGATTTTCCTTAGTCAGTTATAATCATCAAAATTAAAAGAAATAAACATTTGAAATATATCAGTCTGTGTGTAATGAATGAATATAATATACAAGTTTCACTTTTTGAATGGAATTAGAGAAATAAATTAACTTTTTGATGATATTCTAATTATATGACCAGCACCTGTATATAATATAGCTGTGTTTTGTTTTGCACATTTAAAAAAGTATTTGAATTTCTCAGGGACTGAAAAAACCCTCTCCCCAGTCAGAGTATACTACATTTGAGGAAGAACTTTCGTCTCGATTGTTAGTAAGTATGATTGCAATACAATCTAGACACACCATGTTGGCATTGTCTATGCAAATGTGATCTCTGACATCAGCCATATGTCAGTTACGAATGTGACGACTCCTCTCCCGTGGCATCATGGGATGATAAAGTGTCCATCGGATGCACATTTCAGTTCACTTTGTAATTTAGAGATTTACATTTAAGTCTTTTTTGCTCTATAGCTAGAGATCCCTTTAATGGACATAAAAAATGCTAACGTAATCTATACTTTTATGCATTCATTTATCCTTTTACACAGAAGAAGCTTGCAAGAGCATTAGATGTGCAACATGTCAACGGAAATAATTAACAAGGTCAAGTCAGATCTTTTTTTGACATTTAGAGACTGTATCTTCACTTATTATAGAAAATGTAAATATAGGCTACAGTACAGCCAACTTATTAAAAAAGTGCCTTTAAACATATGTATGACCAAATTTACTCACTTATTTTTATCAAAGCAATAAAAACCTCAAAGCTTATAGATCAACAGTAATACCTTCCACAAACATCCTGTGCAGAGTTGCTAACATACTTTAAAACCTATACTGCTGTCTTTAGGTTCATCAGATGACAACAATAGTGTGATAAAGTGTTGTGTGTTTGACAGCAGACTAGTCACACAGGAAACCAGTGGGCAGACAGGCTTGTACATTGCTCCAGCTTCGGTTAACACTTCCTGTCGCTGGATTAAGCACTTCCTGTTTTAGTTCCAGCTGTTGAAAGCACCTCTCATTCTAATAGAGTATATGTTAACTGTTACAACAAGCATCTTAACCTAATTCTGGTTTGTCATGTCTTGAATAATCCTTAGACACTGTTTTCTTATTCTTATTATAATCATTTTTATTGCAATTATATTCTAAATGATATTCATACCTCATCTGTACGTTTAAACCTCTGGTGCTCTTCGGTCACAAAAATGTTACATTTAGTTTTTTTTTTGTTTGTTTTTTAGGATTTTTTACTTCATCGTAAGCAAGTTACTTTTAAAAGTATTACAATATAGTAATTGCATTACAATATAGCGTTACTCCCTAAAAAAGCAACTAATTGTGTTACTTAGTTACTTTTTATGGAAAATAATGCATTGTGCAATAATGCAATTACATTACTTTTGCGTTACATGCTTGCTTATTTGTTTTTTAACAAAAATAGTTCTATTTTTGACAAATGGTAAGGCCCGTTCACACCAAAAGTGAAATGAATAAGCCTCAGGCTGAAGGAAATGCATATTTACGCCTGTACAGTAGAGGAAAAAAAAACTTTCATCTGTGCTGCCATTTTGCATTAAAGAAGGAAGAAGGAAGTTCAACACTTTTATTTCTAAATCTATAATCTAAAGTAATTTTTGCTTATTAGTATGGGTGAATTTGATCATTGAAGGTCAGCAGCAAAGACATTAGTTAATAAAGTGAGATTAAATACATAAAGTATATTTATGTAATTTAATATAGTTAATTATTACAGGTTTGCGTAAAATCCTATTCATTTTGAGGAATACTGAATGTTTTTATGCAAGTGAGATGCATGTTCACATTTAGTCTAGAACTAAAATAACCATCATGTTCACACAGCGCACACAACACTTTATTTCTCTCAACATGGGGACAGGAGAGCTGTCAGTCAATAAATGTGAAAAAGTAACTTGCGTTACTTATATAAAAAAAAAGTAACTTAGATATTTTGTTGTAAATTGAAAAAGTAATGTGTTACTTTAGTTACTTGAAAAAGTAATCTGACTCAAGTTACTTGTAATGCGTTACCCCCAACACTGATCGTAATGGTACGAAACTTGGTAAAGGTTTTGGCACTTGCTATTTGGAAAAAAAAAAAAAAAAAAAAAAATCATGGACATGATTTAAAAAGGTTAAGTGATCCTGAAAAAAGGGACACTTTTACTCTTCATGGTCAAAAATGATTGCATTGGAAATGAATGGGAAACAAATTTCATCTAGTGGAAACTTTTGGTACTGTACCCAAACAAAATCATCAATTTTTTGGAGACGGGGTTGCTGCAGGTCAGAGTAGTGGACATGCTGAAAGGGGGCTTGCTTAAAGGTGAATTGCTACAACATGAACTAACCCCTAACCCTAACCCTACCCCATTCCCAGACAGACAGCTTTCGCAAAGAATTAAGACCTTTCTCCACACCACCTTTCGTCATGCCCATTACTCTAACCTGCAGATACCCACACTTGGGTTGCATTTGAGTCCATTTTTATGCCCTTCCCTCAATAACTTCCCTCCGTCTTGTTCACTTGGATATACGTCATTGCTTACGAGTACCTACTACTGGCAGAACCCTTGAAATGTGTTTAAATGGAACGCCCTAAGACCTGGATCACTTATAATCTGCTATGGAGCTGATTTAATATTTACAGTTTTGTTTTACTTATGAATTTGTTTTATGCACCATTCTATAGGCCTGTATGCTTAGGCTGTTGGAGAAAACCTGATAACATACAAAAAACTATAAGTCAGTTTAAAGTAGCTACAAGTATTATACAGGTAAATGTCAAAATAACTCCAGTATCACACACTAGAGTTGTGTGGGGTAGGGGTAAATTAAGTGCAATCTGCTGTGACCTCACAATCATGGTGCATTGTGGTATATGGATCTGAAGTATACATATTGGCCCTGTCCCAAATGGCCCACTTCATGTGGACTTTCGGTCTCGTGGACTTAAATTGCGCGTGCTCGCCGAGTCTACGAGTCCGTAGGCCGTTCCATTCAGCATTTTAACGCTCTGAAGTGTGCTCAGCAGCGCCTCCTTTGTACCCTTCAAGCGGTCTTCCGCGAAGCCCGCATAGATGCAGGCTCCGCGCACTTTAACTACCCAGGAATCCTTGCGAAATGCCAATCAGACAACGGATGGGAGGAGATTTCACTCAAGAGCAATTGATGACATGGCTGAGAAGAAAATATTTAAGTGTAGGTATCATTACGGTTTTTATGACCTAGGTGTACATTTTACCAGTTGTTACCTACAGTTTATACAAACATTATGGTCATCGACCAGTGGTTGATATCTCAAACACAATAATAGCTTGTTGAATAATACGATCGCATTATGATTCATTAAATAAATAGAACCGAATGTCAGGGCTTTACT
Source organism: Megalobrama amblycephala (assembly GCF_018812025.1). Taxonomy (NCBI): domain Eukaryota; kingdom Metazoa; phylum Chordata; class Actinopteri; order Cypriniformes; family Xenocyprididae; genus Megalobrama; species Megalobrama amblycephala. The sequence goes on along the minus strand of NC_063050.1, from coordinate 30,520,668 downwards.
GAGTCATATGTAAACCTAGTATTTATATTTAAACCTGTAAATTCATCTGAAACTCACGCACATGTTTATTATGTGTTAAAATTGTAATCTTAGTTTAAATGGAACATTACGTATTATTACAACTGTATACATTATTTAAATAAGCATGTACAGTATATATTGTATGCCCAGGTGGCATAAGCAAAAGCAGGCTGTGTAGTTGACATGGAGATAATATTTTGCAAAAGAAAAGAAACCTGTTCTCGATGCTAAATATTATAATATTTGTATAAGATATTTGTGATATACAACAACAATAGGCAGCATTCCCCGAACCTGCAGCTCCTGTCAAAAAACTGACAAAAACCAGACCGTTATTTCCGGCGTGACGATCGAGTCTGTCCCAAAAATACCTCTCAATGCGCCCTCGTGGACTCGCGCCAAGGGCCCTATAGGTCTGCACTACATGACGTCACCAAAGTGTGGACTCTGAGGAAGTCCACAAGGCCGGAATGTGCCATTTGGGACAGGGCCATTGAGTAGACTCGCTCCCTTGGTCAAAATCAAAGGGTCAAGGGTCTGTCCAAATAAACTTCCCTCACCCACTTAATGAAGTTGTAGGCACTTCAAAATGGCGGCAGGGATTCCCCTGAGGGGAAGTGCTTAGGGAAGTTCGCAAGTGTGTCTAAAAGTGGAGTTAAATGCAGCCTCAGTCTTTTGAGATATCAAGCTCATATCAACATGAAAAGCTACATCAGACTACAAACAGAGTAAAACGTGTTTTGGAAAATGTATATTTCCTATAAAAATTGAAGATAGTATTTTTGTGCATTTCATAGCAATAAACATGCAATTCTATAACTTTTTTTAAGTTCACTTTTTAAACCTTTTTTTTCACTTTAGCAATAATCTGCCCTTCTTTAAAAAGAGACCAAACTAATGTCTCAAAAGCATTCAAGATTTGTGACAGTTTAAGTTGGAAATTTAATTTTCAGGTCTATGCTTAAAAAATGAATAAATGGATTATAACATAAATATAATTTAGTACCTGACCATAAAATCCCCTAAAATACAAAATACAAAATAAAAAACATTATCAAACTAAATTTCAATGGAAAACAACAACAACAAAGACTTGAATTTGACCGCCATGCGAAGAGCACCAGTGTGTTAAAAGCAATTGTCAGTGCAGAGCACAGTCCATATTCAGACCTAACATGTATGTTAAAGTCACCATGAAATCGAATTTGACAATTCTTATTTTTTTTATGGAATTTTGCAGTATTTACTATAAATGATTATCCATGTACGTCATTATTTTTTAAAATTCTTGTGCCCTTGTAATCTTTAATCAAAATAACTTCACTTTCCTCCTGAAGCAACATCTCTTCTCTTCTCTGATGATGTGTTCACTGGTGCGAGGCCAGGACAACCTGTCATTTAAATGACATCACAGCAATAGCAAATGATCCAGTTAATTCCCCATGGACAAAATCAAGTCCCATCCTACATTTTATTTTGTATGAAAAGCCATTCACTCGGATATACACCGATCAGGCATAGCATTATGACTCCCTTCCTAATATTGTGTTGGTCCCCCTTTTGCTGCCAAAACAGCCCTGACCCGACGAGACATGGGCTCCACTAGACCCCTGAAGGTGTGCTGTGCTATCTGGCACCAAGATGTTAGCAGCAGATCCTTTAAGTCCTGTAAGTTGCGAGGTGGAGCCTCTATGAATCGGACTTGTTTGTTCATCACATCCCACAGATGCTCGATTGGATTGAGATCTGGGGAAACTGGAGGCCAAGTCAACACCTCAAACTCATTGTTGTGCTCCTCAAACCATTCCTGAACCATTTTTGCTTTGTGGCAGGGTGCATTATCCTGCTGAAAGAGGCCACAGCCACCAGGGAATACCGTTTCCATGAAAGGGTGTACATGGTCTGCAACAATGCTTAGGTAGAGTGGTACGTGTCAAAGTAACATCCACATGGATGGCAGGACCCAAGGTTTCCCAGCAGAACATTGCCCAAAGCATCACACTGCCTCTGCCAGCTTGCATTCTTCCCATAGTGCATCCTGGTGCCATGTGTTCCCCAGGTAAGCGACGCACACGCACCCGGCCATCCACGTGATGTAAAAGAAAACATGATTCATCAGACCAGGTCACCTTCTTCCATTGCTCTGTGGTCCAGTTCTGATGCTCACGTGCCCACTGTTGGTGCTTTCGGCGGTGGACTGGGGTCAGCATGGGCACCCTGACTGGTCTGCAGCTGTGCAGCCCCATACGCAACAAACTGTGATGCACTGGGTATTCTGACACCTTTCTATCAGAACCAGCATTAACTTCTTGTGCAATCTGAGCTACACTACAGTAGCTCGTCTGTTGGATTGGACCACATGGGCCAGCCTTTGCTCCACACGTGCATCAGTGAGCCTTGGCTGTCCATGAGTCGACCCTATAATGTTCCCCATGAACCAGCACCAGTGTTCTTATCCAAATAGAACCAAAAATGTTAAAAAGCTCATTATGATTTTCATAGTAAGGTTAAAAAAAATAAATAAATTAGCTGATGGTGTGAAGTCATGTTTGTTCTTCAGTCAATTTTATTAAAATAAATTTATGGATGAGCCCTGACTTTGTTAGCATAAATAAACACACAGTATTAATGGTTGTTTTTAATATTAGTGTTAGTTATTATAATTCAAGTGCTAAGATGTAGTGAAAGGGCCCTCGATAGCGTTCAACAGCATGACAACGTTTTTGAAGTGATAGTTTGTCGCCATCTGCTGGTCATTGTCGCCATAGCACGCGAGCACTTGTCATCACTTTTCTCCAATAGGCGTGGCATATATTTAAACAACTCATCATCACTACATATGCATTTGCCTTTGCAAACACGCCGCTGTCCTGTGCAACTTACCCCCCTCTCTCATCACTGAACTGGGACACTTTTGTTCCTGCTACTTACGACAACAAGCAAGTTCGGTGGTAGGAGAGCTGCTGGGCGTTCAAGGTGTGAATTTGAAGAGGAGTGTTTGCAACAGATTAAGAGAGTTGTGTTGGAGGCACGCGCGCTGGTAACGGGAAACACCTTGCGCTTTCGAGTCGATACATCTGGGAAGTGAAATTTAAAAACAGTTACGAGAAATCAGAAAACATAAAACAGGGGTTTGCAGGTAAGTTTTGAGTTACTGAACTTGAGGGGATTCTTGTAGGGTGCCACAGGTGCGCAGTGTAATGAATCACATGAACCGTATTTTGGGGTTGCAAACATGGAGGTGATGAAAGTTCATTCAGTCAACCCGTTCAGTCATTCTGGAAGTCACTTTTTTTTTTTTTTTTTTTTTTTTTTTTTTTTTAAATAGCAAATGATTATTAGATCAGATGGTGTAAATATATTTGACACAAAATTTTATTTTAAACTATATAAATAATTGTTTGACTGTTTTAAATTGAATCTGAAGGGGGTGATATTACAAAGACAAGTCATAATATATTTTTATTTATTTATAAGATTTATATTAGACATATATACTATTGTAAAAATGTGATTTCAGTTATCCTACACACTTTGTCTAATTTGCACCAAAATTTGTAGTCTGTGATGTATAGCTATTTTAAGTTGGATATTTCAGTTTTACATGTTTACAATTATAATATTAAGCTATAGCTTTTTATGCTTCCTACACTGAAACTCAAAATCAGTGTTGAATGTCAGATATTATTCTTTTGATATGTTTTATTTTTATTTTTTTTTAGTATTTAATGTCACTTTATTAAATAAACCTGAAATATCTTCAATGTTTCTGTTCACAAACAATGTCTGTTGTAAGACATTAGAAGTAACTTGATGAATGCTTACCTTTTGTAATGTTTATATACATGCATACATTTATAATTATGTAAATAATTGCTATAAATTGATATGAATATTAATGTCCTTGCATATGTTTTGTGTCTGAATGGGTTTGTTCAAATTTGTTGTGATTGTGAAATGCACACAGGTGTGATTTGGATCGGTGATGGAGTGGCGTCAGCAGTCTGCAGTCAGCTGTGAGCTCGCGTTCCAGGAGGCACAAAGATGGCTTGAGGTAATGACATCATTATCAGGTGTTTCCCTCAAGAGTGATGGTCTTTTCACCGTCATGTTCTGTTGAGATTGACCTCATTCTTTGGGTGTCCAGAAACTCCAATGCTTTTAATGTGTAAACAATAAGTCAACTTTTAAAATAACCTGACAGATATTATTGAAGCTTCACCTCTTTGTTTGTATCACGCAAGCACTTTTCAGAATGCAAAGAATGTGTGTTTTGAGTGTGTGTGTGTGCCTTATTTCCTGAATGTTATTTAGGAGGTCCAATTAAATGGAAACCAGACAAGATAACATTCATCATGATGTTTTCAAAGCAGCTTTAGATAGCATGTGCCATTTGTGGTTCTTATTTTATCAGTTCTGAACCATTTGCAAAATAGGCAAGTAAAATCAGCTCCATAAAATCCTAGATACCATGCGTCTTATTTTATTCAACTATTAATTGTTTTGAATAATGATGTAATGCTTTGTTTGTTTTTCATCATGGTGGTTTTATTACTTGTCATATTGCAGTTCACAGCAAGACATTGTTGTAAGCAATAAAATGTGTACCGTGGTGCCCTTATACTAAAGTACCATGACAGTAACACACTGCAGTGATGGTATCAGATGCTTGGTGGTATAGGATTTGTATTTAGTTCCATAATACTGTATATATTAATATATAAATACCATGGTATTTATATAAAACTTCAAAGAAATACAGAGTTTCTTCCCTTTTATACACTACCATTCAAACGTTTGGTGTTGGAAATATTTTTGATTGAAATGTTTACCAAGGCTGCATTTAAAACTGTAATATTGTGAAAAATGATTACAGTTTAAAATAACTGTTTTCTATTTTTGTATATAAAATATTACTGTGATTGCAAAGCTGAATTTTCAGCAGCTATTATTAGTACTTGGGTAAAGTTGGTTTTATATTCGCACATTCGGACATCCGTATTCAATAGCCTTGTCAATCACACTACATTGGACGTTCAGTGGACGTTCACAAGTAAATATGCCATTAAAACAATACTTGCCTATTTTGATCGACTGTGAAAAATGTTGTAAGTTGACAATCGTTGGTTGTCAATATCATGTCACTGCTTAAAATTCGCAAACATTAATTTATTGCACATTTATTGGAAAGTCTGAATTTATCAGAAGTCCGAATGTGCGAATATAAAACCAACTTTACCCAAGTATTATTAGTAGGGTTGCAAAGGGGTGGAAAATTTCTAGTAAATTTCAGGAAACTTTCCATTTTTGGGAGTATACTTCAGAATTAAAATTTACTGATAATTTACTCACCCCCATGTCATCCATGATGTTTATGTCTTTCTTTCTTCAGTTGAAAAGAAATTAAGGTTTTTGAGGAAAACATTCCAGGATTTTTGAAGGTCCAAATTGCAGTTTCAGTGCAGCTTCAAAGGGCTCTACATGATCCCAGATGAGGAATAAGGGTCTTATCTAGTGAAATGATTGGTCATTTTCTAAAAAAAAAATAAAAATGTATATACTTTTTAACCTCAAATGCTCATCTTGCACTAGCTCTGCGATCCGCCACGCATTACATAATCACGTTGGAAAGGTCACACGTGATGTAGGCAGAAGTAACTTCAAAATCATACGACATTGTTGTTTTACCTTTTTTTTTTTTTTTCGTAAAGGCTGTTTGGCTTAATCTTTGCACATTCGCTTTGTAGACACTGGATCGGTACTTCCGCCAATGTCCCCTTTCCAACGTGATTACGTAATGCGTGGCGCATCGCAGAGCTAGTGCAAGACTAGCATTTGTGGTTAAAAAGTATATATATATATTTTTTTAGAAAATGGCCTATCATTTTGCTAGATAAGACCCTTATTCCTCATCTTGGACCTACAAACCGTTGGTAACTGCTGAAGACCACTATATGGAGCAAAATCCTGGAATGTTTTCATCAAAAACCTTCATTTCTTTTCAACTGATGAAAGACATAAACATCTTGGATGACATGGGGGTGAGTAAATTATCAGGAAATTTTAATTCTGAAGTGAACTAATCCTTAAATGAGAATTTACAGGAATTTAAGGAGATTAATTGGACATTTGGGATAATTTACACAAACTTTATCATACAAGCATAAACATTTTGTTTGGTCATAAGCCAGACATGCATGCAAACTATTAATTTTTTTTTTTTTTTTAAATAACATTTTTAACTTTACCCATCATAATCATGTAGTTTTGGGGAATTGGCTGTAATTATTGGCTGTAGGTCCTATTGGCTGTAGGTAACTGCTGAAACTGAGGTCAATAGACTTCATACACTTTATGACCTTGGGACCAGTTGGCTAAATGGCTAAAGAGGTGAAATTAGTTCTGAGATAAAGGCTAGCAGCAAAGTTAGCAACAATCTTGGGTGCTTTTTTTCTTTTTCTTTTCTTTTTTTTTGGGCACAGACTAGTTCTACACAGTTAAAGGTGAAATATGTAATATTTTTGCAGTAAAATATTCAAAAACCACTAGGCCAGTGTTATATATTTTGTTCACTTGAGTACTTACACAATCCCAAATGTTTCCAACTATTTGTAAATCGTGAGAAAATTGCAATTTTAACCAAGGCTCCGGGACGTGTGAGGAGTCGCCTGTCAATTGCGTCATACCCACGATACCCTCGGTTTCCGGTTTCATTTTGTAGAAACCATGGAAACACCAAAGACGCTTTAATATATTACACATTTTAATAGACAAGGGAACAACTTTTTTGATATATGTATAGACAGAAAACTAATTGTTGTTATATAGCTTAACACGTTTAGTCTTATTGTTTAAATCTGAATTTTCTTGTTTGTTTTTTTTCCATTTACCATGCCTCAGAGAAAAACACTGTTTTGTCAAGTAGCTAACATCGCATAATCAGATGCAGCTTTATTTTTAGTAGCAGTAATACAGATTTTTCTCCATCATGCAATACGTTTTTAAATGAACTGCATGCTATTAATCAACACAAGACATCCAATATTTAATATGATATTCTAACATCGATCTAGTTTACTGCAGCGTGTCTCACAGCAGCCGCCGAGCGAACGCACAGAGTAACGTTATAACATCATTTTCAACACACTCAAATATCTCTAATATGATAAACAGAGCTGCGTTACCTCATACTTATGACCAGAAAAGCGGAAGTGGCACCGGTGACAGTGTCATAATAAAAGTTCCGCTGCTCGTGAGGCATGTGTTGTGCAATCGCTCCAGCGGCCTCATTCAGCTCCCACAACACTCAGTCCTGCTTTGTTTCATACTACAGTAACATTAATAATCAGATACATGAACATGATTTCTTCCCGAGTCCTATCCCTATTCTTTTGCACCGTCCATTGAGGTGGAGACCACGTTTCAAGATTCCACTCTCAAACTTGACTTCATCAAGCTACTCCTTTTGTTTAGAATAGGCTTCGGACAGAATTATTACATACTGCACATTTAACGTGACCAATGAGGTTCAGTCTTGTACTGTAGTGTGCACATGGCTTATTCAGTTTTCTGTCACATGACGTTTTAATCAGAAAAATGCTTGAGCGTAGAGCCGTTCTCAAGGATGTATATATTTTTAAGGCATTATGCTTGTGCTGACCACAAATGTACACTGATTTATTAGATTAGTGGCACTTTTTTTTCCAGGATTTTTTTTTTCTTCTTTTTTTCAAAGCTGTTTAAATAGCTATACTCCCCAAACTTTTAAATGGTAGTGTATATAAATTTTATTTTAAAGGGGCTACTATAGAATTCAGAAACCTTTGTTTTTAGTGACACCGGTGGCTGTTAAATGAACTGCAGCCAGCAACTTATTGCTCGTGCTTTCACTCACTGCATAGTGATGTGAGCGAGTCTCGGCCAAAACAGTGACTGAACGTGATTCACCAACATAAAATAAATAATATCAAATGAATACATTGAAATTTTTTTCACCTTTTTGGTAGTATGTTGGGTCGCCACTCAACATCTGTGATGTAGTGTGCTGTGTGCATGTGATTGAGGATTGTGTGCATATTACCTTGTGTAATGTAGGTGTCTGTTTATGTAAATGATCTGCAAAGTTGTGAAGCCGAAAGTGCACAATAAATAGTTATTGTCTCTCAAAAGAAAGAATAGACTTTGAACAGCCCAAATGAGTCATTAGGAATTCCCACTTCCACGAAGGCCACACATCACAAAGTAACACATTTGCCTAATGCCCGCCTATGGTTTTCATTGGCTGCCTGCGAACAACGTCTACCTCAAACGCTGCAGCTGGTTCGTGTTGTATACATTTTGAGAAGATGTTTTCTGCTCAGCAAAAGCAAATTCTCTTTGTAAACACTCCCAAAGGATGAGGATGTGAAGAGTCAGTGGTTAAAATTACCACAGCGATACAACAGCAGAATAACATTTTCATGGAGGTTCAGGTTGAATAACTAGTTCTTCCAATGTTTCATCATCGGACTTGTGCTAGGATTGATATTGTAAAATTGATGCAGATGTTACTGTCTTTACAGTGTGTACAATCACTGAGCTCCAGAAGCCTCCGGAGATGAATCGGTTATGGTAATGGGCGTTTGTTTCCGCACGCGGTGTAAGCAGTAGACCAATCACAAGACTGGGCCGTCTGGGCAATCAGAGCAGAGCTAGGCTTGTGGAAAGGAGGGATTTAGAGAGACTCAAGCATTGGAAGAGTCGTTTAAGAATCATTTAAAAATGTGGTGATGAGCAATTTATATTATGTGAAAATGAAAGCGAGACCTCCCAAAACAAAATCAAGTACCTTTAAAGGTGCCCAAGAATGCTTTTTCACAAGATGTAATATAAATCTAAGGTGTCTCCTGAATGTGTCTGTGAAGTTTCAGCTCAAAATACCCCATAGACTTTTTTTAATTAATTTTTTTAACTGCCTATTTTGGGGCATCATTAACAATGCACTGATTTACACTCGGCGCCGCCCCTTTAAATCACGCGCTCCCTGCCACACGAGCTGTCGACTATATTACAGCGCATTTACAAAGTTCACAGGTAATATAACCCTCAAATGGATCTTTACAAGATGTTCGTCATGCATGCTGTATGCATGCTTCGAATTATGTGAGTAAAGTATTTATTTGGATGTTAACGTTTTATTCTGAGTGAATTTGAGGCTATATGCTCTGTGGCTAACGGCTAATGCTACACTGTTGGAGAGATTTATAAAGAATGAAGTTGTGTTTATGCATTATACAGACTGCAAGTGTTTAAAAATGAAAATAGCGACGGCTCTCTTGTCTCTGTGAATACAGTAAGAAACGATGGTAACTTTAACCACATTTAACAGTACATTAGCAACATGCTAACGAAACATTTAGAAAGACAATTTACAAATATCAGTAAAAATATCATGATATCATGGATTATGTCAGTTATTATTGCTCCATCTGCCATTTTTCGCTGTTGTTCTTGCTTGCTTACCTAGTCTGATGCTTTATCTGTGCACAGATCCAGACGTTACTGGCTTGTGTAATCCCTTAGACATGGGCTGGCATTATGCAAATATTGGGGCGTACACCCCGACTGTTACGTAACAGTCGGTGTTATGTTGAGATTCGCCTGTTCTTCGGAGGTCGTTTAAACAAATGAGATTTATATAAGAAGGAGGAAACAATGTAGTTTGAGACTCACTGTATGTCTTTTCCATGTACTGAACTCTTGTTATTTAACTATGCCAAGGTAAATTCAATTTTTGAATCTAGGGCACCTTTAAAATAGCATAATAGGGGCACTTTAAATCTAGTTGTTTTAACCAAGATTACGCTGCAAGATTTCAACTACATTTAAGTTCCCTGTTATAGTTATAATTTTGCAAATTTCCAGTTTGTTCCCTTTAATTCCCATAAATTCCCGCTAATTCCCATATATTCCAGGTAAATCCCATGGAAAGTTTCCATCAGTGTCACATGATCCTTCAGATATCATTCTAATATGCTGATTTGATGCTCAAGAAACATTTCTTATTACCAATAATAAAGTTTTGCTGTGGAAAAAACAACAACAAAAACAGTGATACTTTTTCAGGATAGCTTAATGAATAGAAAGTTCAAAGACCTTTATTTATTTGAAACTGAATTTTTTGTAGCAATGTCAAAAGTTTTCAAATCTTAAGTCAAAAATCTTAATAACCACAAACCTTTAAATGTGTGTCCAAAAAACAAAAAACAAAACAAACAAAAAAAAACATAGTAGTACATTGGTGCTTTTTTGATAGTGTTTAGCTTTGCATCGTGAATGTGTTCTTGTTGTCAACAGATTGCATTTGAAGTTTCACCTCTGAGATCTAACCACCATTTCCTGAAGACCTATCGTTCCTTTCCTCTGCCTTCTAGAATGGTGGTGCTTTCTTTTTTTTTTTTTTTTGCTCACGTGCTGTTGCATGTGTTTCAAATATGTAAAACTATGAAACTAACACTTCTCTATACTGTGAAATATATTTGCAAATGTATGAACTGGGATAAAATAATGGAATAGTTGTTAGATCTTGCAGGTTCGCTTTGGCTCTCTCAGGTCTCTTTTGATGTAGACCTTACACAAGCAGCCATTGATGGTGTACATTCCATGTGCCCAAACAAGCTGATGATCGGGATGCAGAATTGGGCAGGCACCATGGCAGGCATGGATGCTTCAGTGCATCTCAATCTGAACACAAAGGACCCCTGAGCTGTTTGCCACATTCTGCTTGCCAAATGCCCACTCCACCACATTACTTGTACAGTCAGGTGCCTGCTTGGGCACCTCAGTCTTCAAACATGATGCACTGTGTGGGAGGGTCTGAGGCCCTGTTTGAGTATGCACAATTATGTGTGGATGTGTCTTTTTTTTCTTGTGTTTGATTTTGCTCACAGTTCATTTTCCTTTCGTAATGGCAGTAATAGCAATTATTTGGTACGCTATTGCATGTGATGAGTGAATATCAGAATGGTTATATTTGGTTGGAGTGGAAATGGTGTGCTGTGTTTTTGAGAGGGCCTGTGGTTTCCTGTCTCCGGGCATTCACTCATTTAAATTGTGTATTACTCAGTTTGTGTATGTTGCTAACAAGATTTTTATTTATTTATTTTTTTTATATATGGTGATTGTCCGTGTTGGTGCGGTGTGAATTGTCCTTTATGCCCCTCAAGTCTGCATTGTTTGCTGACTTCATTCGGGGTTTTTTTTTTTTTTTTTTTTGTCATTCTTGTCACTATTTTGTCACTTATTTTGTCACTCAACTTAAGCTCTTTACACCACAACAAATAACTCATCTTGTTACATTTGTCAGTAGTCACCATTCTTGAGGTTTGTGTGTGAAGTGTTGAAGCCTATAGTATGTTCAACTATTTAAAACTATATCCTGCATGCATATCTTTGATTTGTAGGGTGATTAACCTGTTTAATTCCAAATTTTTCCCCTTGAAACTTATTTGTAACATTTGAACTTTTAATTTAGTGCAAAAAAATTAATGGTAATAATAATCTTTGTCATATCTTAACATACTTTACTAACCTTTTGTTTTGGACCTTTGATGCAGCCATAATCTACTGATGGTGCAAACAAGAATTAAACTGCTCTGGTCATGTGACAATTTCCACCAACCATGTGAAAACTGCACATATTTAATTGAGACTTTTTATTGGCTGGAAGAAGCGGAAGCAGCGACTGCGGCATAATAAAAGTCCCGCTGCTCTCGAGATGTTTGTCATGTTTGTCTCTCATTAGCAATCGCTCCAGTGGCCTCATTCAGCTCCAACGTCACTGCCCTGTGCTGCTTCATTTCTGTCAGGACCACTATCGTCAAATATGATAGATAATGCATAGAGTTTGTATTGGCGGTATGGTTCTGTTCTGGGCAAGAACTCCCTGCGCATCCATGCAGCTTAGCATGGATAAGAGCAGGGAGAGCAGCAATAAACACCCTAGGGTAAACAGAACAGGACCAACATGCAGATATCATTAATTGTCATGATTTAACATACACACATTTCGAGAATTAGTCTGATTCAGGGGAAATAATAAGGCCAATCCTGACTGAAGAGAGGAGGAGCTGGGGATGGAGGAGGGTAATTTGCTCCTGAGAAATGCAATAGCTGCTGATGATACTGAGGAGATGCCGTAATAGACGTCTTATTCCTATAGGTAGACATAAGTCACCTGGGAGTCAGCTGATGCAAGCTTGACTGACGTGACCTGCCAGAACTGACGCTAACGCTAGATACTACAGTAACGTTAATAATCTCATCCTGAACATGATTTCTGCCTGAGTTCCATCCCAATTGTTTTCCACCGGCTGTGCGGTGAAGACGACATCTCCCAAGATTCTGTGCTCAAACTCGCTGTCATCAGTATACGGCTTTGTTTTGAATAGGCGGCCTCTAGCGGCAAAAATCTACATATTGTAGCTTTAACGCTGCAGTCCGTAACTTTTTTTGGTTAAAAATGATCCAAAATCAATTTTTGAGCAAGTACATAACCAGCCAGTGTTCAAAACTATCTCATTATCTTAGCTCGATTCACAACGGTAAGCTTGTAATAATGTTTTATAATAAGAGTGACATGGTGGATTTCCATGGGAAATTTGAGTTTTATCACGTGAGGATGCTGCAGGTGACGGATCATTTATAGCCTTTTCTCACAGCAGCTGAAATAATTAAACTTGTCATTTTGATTGCGGATTGTAATCCAGAAAGATCCAAATGACAATCATCAGTGACAACTGGAGATTCAGCCGTAGCCAAAAAGCAAAAGACTTTGGACTGTTGAGTGGCTACAGAAATTGAAATCTACAGGTAACGTTAATATACACATAGTCATAGTAATGCTGATGTTGTTAACATTAACGATTTGAGAACAAAGTATAACGGTAATAATAATTTGCACGGTTTGGCATGATCCGAGCTAATCGATCGTTAGATTTAATCATCATTGGCAGCGCAATTTATTGTAGGCCTAATGCTTTTTTCCTCAGTTGGTCAGAACAAAAATGGCAGAAATGTTACTTACTTGTTCAGATGATATTTTCCAGTCAAAATTCTTATATTGGTCATACTTTCAAGATGTAGAGTCTGTGATTCTGAAGTTCAGTATCCACACCGGTGCGGTGATTGACAGCAAGCATTAGATTCATCCGCGCTGACGAGCTGTGCCGAGGCACAACGCACGTACAGATAACTGTTCCGCATATGACTGCAATTGCAGGTTTCAAACAAGAGATGGCGACAAAGAGGAAAAATTGTGGACTGCAGCTTTAAGATAGCATATTTTGCTTAACGTTTTAAATGTCCATAAGATTATATATGCAGCTATCAAAACAATAAATTGATATAAATAAATAATTGAAATAAAATAACTTGTTACTAAATGAAAATTGAAATGAAACAAGTTATCTGTTGTTGTCTTGATGAATTCATTGGCTGAATGAGGCATTTAGTGAGTGGACAAATTAACAAAAAGTAGTGTGACTATAATTGAGAGAATTAGTTGAGGGGGAAAAAAAAACACATGAAGTTGCCTTGGACATTGTACATCACTTTGGGCCTTATCATACACCCGGCACAATGCGGTGTACGCTTCCTTCTAAAGGCTTTTGCACACTGATGAGTCTGAAATTTTTGCATGTGTTTTTTCACATTCGTGATCCTAAAAATTCGACATGCACAGAGACCTTGCACACTGAGTCCGATGCGTATTAATTAATCAGTTGCGGAAAAAAATCGCAAAACAATACAAAATGGAGTCTTCAAGCAGTGAGCATGATTTACTTGTCCTCTGTCTTCTTAAAAAGAGAAAAAGAGAGAGGAAATTTTGGGTCCATTCAATCCCGAGATTGCATGGAGAGAAAGGAGAGTTCACCTCATCAAGGAGCTGCATGATTATCCCGAGTGTTTCAAAGTTTACTTAAGGATGTCAGTGGCTTAGTTTGATGCTTTGATACTGGCATAATCTGACTTTATATTCTGTCTCTTTGTATTCCGCACGTTGTTTGTCATTCAGTGCTGTAGGCGAAATGGATCAACTTGTCAGATGGCATTCTGGATTTTGGCGTTCGCTACGGTGGCTCTGAATTGTCAAAACGTCGCTCAAAATGCATGCTACAGATGCGAAAAATGCAGAAAATCGAACCTGATCTGAATATTTTTATGACGGACAAAAGTTTTGGAGGCAGTGTGCAAACGCGATTGATGTAACGTGAGGTCAAATGTATTTTTTAATGTGCGAAAATTTCGCATGCAAATTCCGGACTCGGTGTGCAAAGGCCTTAAGTCTGTTTCATCTGATGCCTTTACGTCTGATGCCTTTTTTCCGAGACCGTTTTGTCTGATGCCTTTTCTCAGGCTGTTTTGTCCGATGCCTAATTGTACGTGACCTGACACTTGATGTCATTCTTCCTGAGACCTGAAGCCTTTTAGTCTGAGGCATGATGCCTTTTTGTTGTATGACTGAGGTATGAGGATGTCCTAAAATGTACACTGTAAATGCGACTGCAGATGCGACACAACTGTTTTTTTGCTAGTTTCAGTCTGATGCAGTTATCATTTTCACATCCAGCACCCACGTTGTTTAAATAGCTAATGCACTGGCGCCCATCTGTTTGCGCACCTGGCTTTTAAAGGGAATGGGAGATGACACTCTGATTGGTTTATTGCAAGTTACGCCCAAAACACACACATGACTCATTAAGAGACTAGGTACAACCATTTTTTTTTTTCTGTTGTTAAACTAGCAAAAGTGGAACATGCCCTAAGTGGACCTGTGCCATGCACTTCAGACCATGTGATCGTTAAAATAGGGCCATTTATTTTAATAGAATATAAAAAATTTACATATGCAGAAATATACATAAGCCAAAATTTAAAATGAAGAATATTTAAAATCGATTTGTAATCGATGAATCAAGGACACGAGTGAATCGTTACACACCTTTTGTGTATGCGTGTTGAATGTACTCTGTATAGTCCTAATATGGGCATGCAATCTGTTTGGGTTCTTTCCTTAACAGGAAGTGACCAAAAAGCGGTTTGGAAGCAAATCCTTTCGAGTGGCCTTGGAGGATGGAGTCCTTCTGTGCGAGTAAGTGCTTTTTCTATGATTCTTTAATTTCTTTGAACATAACAGTTCGTCATTTCGCTTAATTTCAAGGTTTATTTTAAATCAGCAACTTTATACATTTAACATTTAACTTTTCAGTCTGATCAACACACTGAAGCCAGGCATCATCAAGCGAGTAAACAGGCTTTCCACCCCCATTGCAGGCTTGGTGAGCATATTTTAAATAGGATCAAATTTAGATTCAGTTAGATAAAGAATTAAGATTTAGTTAACCATTTAATCTCCAATGAAAATCGAACGATTAATCAAACGATTCAGGTATACTTGTATAAACATAGTGCCAATGCCAAGACATTTTCCCAGGAGTCCTGAGGATTCCATTTATAAATGCTGTGCATGTGTTGGACAGCACCTTACAGCAACTGTCTCCTTTAGTTCCCACCCCTTTCTGTTCAACTTGTACTGGTCATTTCTCAGTGGAGCTTCATCATCCATGCTCCTCTGCTTTGTACCATCTCAACTTTATTATTTCTCTGGGTGCTTTAATATTTGAGGATAACGTTGAACTTTTATTTACCTTAGCTGCAATAGTCAATGCTGGTTTCTCTTCAGGATAACGTGAATGTGTTTCTCAAGGCTTGTGAGAAACTAGGGCTCAATGAAGCACAGCTCTTCCATCCTGGAGACCTGCAAGATGTTTCCACGCGTGTGACAGTCAGGTGAGCAGAGAGAAGTGAAAGTGCAAATTCTTATTTCAGTGTTAAGACCTCTTATTAACTGAGATGGCTGGATATTGTTGCCTGTGGCTTCTAATGTCTCTCGCATTGTATTTGCATAATTCAGTTATCCTTAAATATCTGATGCAAACCTAACTATCTGTATTTAAACTTTATTACTGCCTTTGCTGTTTGTGTGAGTTTAAAGAATGAAGTAAGTCTTCCATGTGACTGCATGTGACTGTGAATTTGAATAGTGTTTGCAGGCTGATTACATTTCCATACCAAATGAAAGGCTGGATGGTTCCTGTCACACATTATCTGTCCAACATCAAACTCAAACAATGATACCTGACCAACCTAGACTCATGTTTTAGTCAAGCTACCTTATGAAAATGTATTTTGAATCAGATCTGGTGACATTTAAAAATGGCAGAACAGTCAGACATGACGTATTGACTCTGTGATGTGTTACTATTAATGGGTAGTTCACCCAAAAATTGAATTCTGTCATTTATTCATGTACTGTTGTTCCAAACCCACAAGAACTTTGAATCGCAAAGACAGGGTTTCTGTCCCTCCGTGAAAAGTCCAGATAACCAAAACGTAAAATGTCCAAAAAGGTCATAAAGGCATCGCAAAAACAAATCCATATGAATTAATCAGCTTAATTAAAGTCTTTTGAAGAGATTGCTTTATATGATTAACATTTAATTTAGTCTTTTATTTACATCTAAACAATGAGCGGCACACCGACATTGAATATATCACGTTTAGTACGTTTGGACGCTTAAAAATAAATTGTGTGTGATGCACACACAAACCTCTGTGTTTGCACTTTATGTATTTGTGGTTATATATGAATACAAAATTTCGAAGATTAACCAAAGTCTTATGGGTTTGGTATGACATGAGGCTGAGTAAATGACATAACTTGCATTTTTGGGGCGATCTATCCCTTTAAGATCAGAGCTAGTGAAAATATATGTGGAGCATAATCCACTCTTGACATTAAACATTACAGCCAACATGAGATGATGTTCATAGCTTACTTTACTTTTCTTTAAATTATGATTGAGCTTATTGAAATGTGAAAATGGTCTTTCTATGACAGGTGGTTGGAAAGAAGGGGTTCAAAATTCTTCCATTCCTTCTAATGTCTTTCTTGTCCTCTCTGTACTACAATGGTTCTCAACCATTTTGACTAGGCCTTCTATATGGCAGAAATATGTTTTTTAGCAATATATTTTAACAATATCTTATTGTTTTTTCAACATTTTAATTTAGCTTTAAATTAGTGGTCCCTGCAACCCAACCACTGCTCTGCTATTTCTATCAATACAAAAAATTTCACTGAAGGAATTTTCATTAAAATATTCCCAAAAAAACTAATTTCATTCCCAATTTCATTGGTCACACCGCCTCATTTTTTAGGTCCTGAAGTCTGAACAATAAATCTTGTTGTCCACCCTGCTGAGAGCTTAATGTCCCCACTATTGGCCTTGTAGAGGGACAAGCGGCAAGAGAGGGTGGAGAGATGGGGCACAGTGACCTCTAAATTTAGCCCCATATGACTGTCCCTTCAAACCAAATGCTATGGTGAAGCTATAGTGGATCTGACTGCTATTTTTAACTTGCATGCTTTCTTGTGGTCATGTTGTTTTAGGGCTCAATGAAATAACAGAAACACTTTCACTTAACCTCAGAGCCACAGATCAAGTGTTGTTTCTTATAGCTTGTCTGACTTATTTTTAAGATAACACGACACTGTGTAATGAGCGACGAGAGTATAAATATGTGCATTCCTCTGTAAATGCATGTTTGCTGGTCCATAGTGACAAACAGATGGCTCACATGTCCAGTGTCATCTTGCTGTGGGAACAAGTACTGTATGTCCCACTCTCAGATAGGTTATGGTTTCTTCTGAGCACTTGCTGATTGTCTTCATTGTACATAATGCTTATTGTAAATAAAAATCAGTGTACAGTACATGATTAGTGACTTACTGTAAAGCTTATGTGGTATGTAGCTGAGGTCCATTTATAGCCGTGACTTAGCTTTATTGGAGGGTATGGGGTGGATTTAGTTGCTGGTACTGTACTCAAGTAGTGTAAGCTGGAACTGATCTGTCTGTCTGACAGTGAACGTTCATTACATTTAACCTCCTTCTCTCCTTCTGCTTAGACGTGAAGAGACGAGCAGGAGACTAAAAAACGTGAGTTGTTTTCTCTTCTTTATTTTCCTGCTATTAGAATCTTGGTATTAATCGTAAACCAATTACTTCTGAACTAAACAGTGAATCAATTGTCTTTGCATGGCTTGTGTATGATGTGGACTGAATGTGGCCTTTGACACTTTAGTTTGCATACCAAACAAGTTGATTTGTAATTTTATCTCACCACAGTCTTCTGTTGAAGGTGTCAATGCGGTGTCATTTAAAAGTGTGCATTAAAAACCACATGTGGTACTTTGCATGCACTATATGGATTAAGCACTCAATTGCTGACTAACATTTTGTAATATGAAGTCTTCATTTGTTTAAGTTGGGAAAGTGTTTTGTTTTTATACCTTATGTGGTTATCATTTACTGTTTTGGATTTCAGTAAAGTACATGAGAACTAAATAATGGTACTGATGACTAATGCATGCAAGAGATTTGAACTGGGACCGCACAGCATCTGCTATGCATCTTTATTTCAATGGTAAAAATTAGGGCTGGGCGATATATCGCATGCAATTGTCACGCGCATTTCGTCAGTAAAGCCGGTTCCCTGATTACCGCTAAATCGCCATTACCTGCTTTCAAATGGAGCGGCATTTAATAGACAGAGCCGTAGATCACTGACAAGCTACGCAATATCGCGTTCATTATCACAGATGAATCGCCTTCGATAATGAACGCGATATTGCGTAGCTTGTCAGTGAACTACGGCTCTGTCTATTAAATGCCGCTCCATTTGAAAGCAGGTGATGGCGATTTAGCGGTAATCAGGGAACCGGCTTTACTGACGAAATGCACGTGACAATTGCATGCGATATATCGCACAGCCCTAGTAAAAATTATGCGCAGACAGACATATTTCAAATGTTAAAAATGATCTTGTACACACTGATATTTGCTCTCTAATTTGATTCCTTATTAGAATAGTTCTAATGATCTAATGATAGTTCTAATGATCTCAGGCACCACAGAGCCCACTGTTGTCTTCATTGTCTTGTACATGTGCCACATTCCTACCCTGTTGCCTCCCTGTGTTTTTGTGTGTGTGCGTGCACAAGCGGTCATAGTTTTCTAGATGAGAACAGAAATGAAACTGGGACACAGAAGCCATTCATGTCACACGCAAGCATGCACAACACTGAATTCTCTGAGGCTTTGCTTTGGGCTTGTATCATGTTAACTTAAGTTGTGAAAACTTTCACAACCTACAAAAGAGAGATAAGCTAACTTTTAAAGAGATATAAGCTGATCTTTACTTGTTTTCTTTTCTTTCTATCATACTTTTTCTACAGGTTTTGATCACTATTTACTGGTTGGGGAGGAGGGCCCAGACTGATCCGTTTTACACTGGACCACAGTTGAACCTAAAAGCCTTTGAAGGTTTGCTGGGCACAGCATTATCTAAGGTATTTCCATTTACTTTTTTTGGCATATTAATCCCCCCCCCCCCCCCCCCATTTTTTTCATTTTTTCTTTTAAAGGAAGTCCAATGTAAGATTGAGAGATGATATAAATTATTAGTGTACAGAGGCCTTAAAGGGACATGGTAAAGAAAAAAAAAATAGATGGGAGGAAAACATTTTGTCAATACATTTGCAGTCTCAAGCAAACGCAAAGCTTCTTGGAGGAACGCAAACATCGTTTCTTACTGTATTCACGGAGAAAAGAGCCGTTGCTATTTTCATTTTTAAACACTTGCGGTCTGTATAATTCATAAACACAACTTCATTCTTTATAAATCTCTCCAACAGTGTAGCATTAGCCGTTAGCCACAGAGCATAGCCTCAAACTCATAGAGAATCAAATGTAAACATCAAAATAAATACTTTACTCACATAATTCGAAGCATGCATACAGCATGCATGACGAACATCTTGTAAAGCTCCATTTGAGGGTGATATTAGCTGTGTGAACTTTGTAAATGCGCTGTAATATAGTCGAGAGCTCGTGTGGCAGGGAGCACGCGATTTAAAGGGGCGGCGCGCTGAAAAAATCAGTGTATAGTTAACACTCTGAGGTCTAAAAACGCGCCGGCGCGTTTTGCAGGTTTTTTTTCACATTGCAGCAAAACAGACTTAAAATACTCTGTCATTTGTTGTCATAGAGACATAAGTAATACATCAATTGAAACTATAGAATATTTCCTTTTATTTGTATACACTCAGAGTAAAAACAAAATGTTGTGCTTTTTGTAAAATAAAGAAAACTAACATGATGCGTGATCTCTCATCTCCCTCTGAACGAAGTCCAATCTGATAGTTCTCAGAAAATGAAGTGTAACTTAGTGAATACTAATCACAAAAAATTCATACTTATGTCTAACAAAACGTTGAAATGTCAGGTTTTAAATCGTGCAAGTCAAATCGAAAACAAACATTCTGTGTTTATGTAATCTGTATGAAAAGAGAGCCATGTCAGAAGTCCGTGATTCAGCTCATTACCCACTAATGCGGCCACGCCCACGGAGCCAGCGCTATTCACAGGCAAATTCAGAGACAACACATGCATTCATCATCTCAATCGTGTATTTATTGCCTTGAAAATTGTTTATCTGGATGAAAAAGCCATGGTTAGCGATCTCTGGAAGACATGCAGTAAATTCCTGTTTGTTTTCTTCTATTGATAAGTTTTAAGTGAGTTTTTGTTTCTTTAGCGCCCTCCGGCTGTAGTATGAATTGGTAAACACCATTCATGGAATATCGTCTTCTTCTTAGGTGAATTTGTGGACTAAAATGCACAGAGCGCCCTCCGGCTGCAGTATGAATTGCAAACACCAGCGCTCATAGAGATAACAATGAATATTAAATAAAAAATAACTCCTCTGTATAGAAAATTGACATAAACATATGAGAATCCTATATTTCTCCAAATGTGCATGCTTTTAAACTAAAAGCCTATATTCAGACTCTTTGCATCACAGAAATACATTATATTTTAAAGTATAATATAAAACCATTATTTTATATTGTAATAACATTTTTCTGTATGTTTCATATACCATGATGAGCTTGAGACATCACAGAAGTTTTTTTTCACAGCCTACCTGACTGAAATGCCTCATTAATATGCAAGTCTTTTCAGGTCATTACTATTCAATTCTTTTGTCTTCACAGGTGAGAATGAGCCATTATTCATGGAGATTCACGCCTCCTCGCATACCGTGTTTCTTGGCAAAAAGTGTCTTACAAAAACTAAATCATTATATTGTTATAAATGAAAGAGTCGTCAGCATAATTTTTACATAATTTTGAAGCAAAAACTCTAGTCTACAACCTTCAATACCCAAAAGTCTTGTGAACACAGATTTAATATACTTTTATTGGCCTTATATCAGTGACTTAAGTTTTTTGTTTTTTCAGTAACCACGCATAAACGTTATTCCTTCAAAAACACAAACATGTACACACATGTTCCTCACATATTATGGTAGCCTAGTTTGTGCTGAATACAGTGTAATGACACTTGTGTCATTAATATGTTTATGAACAACTGAAAAAAGCACAAATGTCAGGGCATGTCAAAACTTCTCCAGGCCCCAAATCAGCCTCAGACTCCAGAGGGTTAATGATGCCCCAAAATAGGCAGTTAAAAAAATTTATTAAAAAAGATCTATGGGGTATTTTGAGCTGAAACTTCACAGACACATTCAGGAGACACCTTAGACTTATATTACATCTTGTGAAAAATCATTCTTGGGCACCTTTAAAATGCCTTTAGTTTTTCACATACAGTTTTGACAATTTCGTCTCTACAATGTGTTTATGCGTTCATTGTAACAAATCCATAAAGTATGACAAATAAGCCCTTCTCTAGTCAGAATTTTTACATTACTCAAATAGTGCAATGTTACATTTGAATCTCATGCGATTTTGTGTTAACACTAATGCAGGTTTAAACTCCCCATTCTTTTTGGCCGCTGGTAAAATGATTCACTCAGGCGTAAGTCTGTGTTGTCGGTCCTCCATAGTAATTATCAATGCACTGACCGACATATTGCTCAGAGTGTAGGTCATTTCTTCAGTCATTGAAATAGAAAAAAAACACTACATTTCCACTGGAGCTCAAATCTATTCACTAAAACTCACTTATTTGCCTTTCCTTCCCTCTCTGAAGTTTTCTGTTCTTTGTTCACCTTCTACCAGGCTCTGGAGGAGTCTGTGCAGTCGAAGTCGAGTGTGAGGGACAGTGGGTATGCAGAGGGCTGGTTTTCTGACAGGGAGGAACTGTTCAGTCTGAAGCAGTCGGACTACAGAAGGGAGGACTCAGTCGAGAGCCTGGACTCAGTGGAGTCTCGAACAATCAGTGTGGCTTCAGACTGCACCCTCAGAGCCGGCAGTGAAGGTAAGACTGTGAAGTATATGTCTGTCTGTTTAATTAATAAGACTTTTTGAGACTAATTTAAATTGTTTTTTATGACAAACTTTATTGTGGATATGTAATTAAAAAAATCTTTAGGGATATTTAATTAATACATTTGTTTAATGTCTTTTTTTTTTATTGTACTTGCGTGCTAATCTGGTCATCACAGTGATAATTTTGCAGTGGAAAAAGGTTATGTTTACTTGCACTGATTTATTGTCATTCTGAATCCAATCACATTTCAGATTCTTAAAGTAAAGTTTATGCACTAGATTTTTTAAAATAAAGAAATCATTTTATTCAGCAAGCATGAATTCAGTTGATTAAATGTGACAGTAAAGACCTTTACATTGTTACAAAAAAAATATCTTTTAAAACATGCATTTTGTTTAAATTTATATAGAGTTCTGAAATTAAACCTGTAACTGCACAACTGTTTTCAACACTAATAATAAGACATGTTTTTTGAGCATGTTTTCTTGGATCATGTGACACTGAAGACTGGGGTAATGATGCTGAAAAATTCAGATTTGCTCATCACAGGAATAAATTACATTTTTAAATATATTAAAGTAAAAAGTTATTGTATATTGTAATTTTTTACCTTGTTTTTTAATGTATTTTGATTAAATAAATGCAACCTTGGTGAGCATAAAAGACTTTAAAAACATTTAATAATCTTAGAAAACCCACAACTTTTGAATGGTATTGTTTGTAATTTTGCAATCTGATTGGAATATTTGTGTAACACTTTACGATAAGGTCTCATTTGTTAACATTAATTAATGTAATAACTGACATGAAGTAACAATGAGCAATACATTTGTTACAGTATTAATCTTTAATGTTATTTAATAAAAATCCAGCACTTCATTGTTTGTTCATGTTAGTTCACAGTGCATTAACTAATGTTAACAAATACAACATTTAATATCCATAATGTATTAGTTAATGATGAAATTAAATATGATTAATAAATGCTGTTGAAGTATTGTTCATTCTTAGTTCATGTTAACTAAATTTAAGTAATGAAATCTTATTGTAAAGTGTTACCAATATTTGTTTACATGGTCATTACATCTATTTCAAACAAAATTTCTTTGCATATGCAGTCCATCAGTCAGAAGTCAAGAATGCGAGAGAATTTCACTGGAAATAACTGCGATTCTAAACAATTCAGACATGTCTTTTAGTGAGAATTTTTGCAAATATTCAGTATCCTCTACTGACCGTTTCATAAGTAGGTAAATAAATAGATGTGAACATTCCTATGACATGAACATACACTATGCCTGTGAATACAACTGAGAAAGTAGTTGGAGTCAGAAGTTTACATATTTAACGAATTATTAAGATCTACTGAACCAGTTTTAATCTGATTGGAATTCCAGGATCGATTGAATTCCAAGGCTTTTCAGTTTGACTGAGCAATCAATCCAATTATTAACAGATTGTTAGGTTCCATGCAAATACAGCCATTGTACAGCCATCTCAAATGAGAAAAATCATTAACAATTTACTTCAGGACATTATGGTCCTTACAGTTGCTTAAATATCAGCAAATTTTATCACCGAAATCACAATGTCTTGTTTACTTTGTAACTTCGATATTGCATCTCTCAAACACTTGGTAATGAAAGTTTAGTACCTAGACCTTGTCCCTTCGCCCCATCCATTCACGTAAGTGTGACATTCCAGATCGTTCCACACCCATTTGGTAATGTACAGAGCTGCTGCCAAATGAAAGCAGGCGTGTACCAGTAGAGAGACTGCATTACTGCATGGATGGCTTTCATGTGCCTTAGCGCTGTCATGATGCTATAATGTCAGTCGATGGCAATAGCCGTGAAATTTCACAATGCATAATTTCACAGTTGATACTAATGTCACAGCAATACTAAAAAAAAAAAAAAAAAAAAAGCTGTTGATGGGCCCTATTGACCTCCATAGTATGGAAAAAAAAATACTATTAAAGTCAGTGGGGACCATTAACTGTTTGGTTACCCATATTCTTTAAAATATCATCTTTTGTGTTCAGAAGTAAGAAATTCATACAGGTTTAGAATAACCTTGCTCAAGGGCACCTCAGTTGTGGGTAATGAGAGTGGAAGAGAGCGCGGTCCATTCATTCCCCCCACCTACATTTCCTGCCGGTACTTAGACTTGAACCCACAACCTTCGCTTCGGGTTACAAGTCTGACTCCAACCATTATGCCGTCTTTTTTTTTTTTTTTTTTTAAATTATTTGTATTTATATTGTTCCCTTGAGGTCCACTTGTAATGTAAGATTTTTATACCAAAAGCAGTTTTAAATTTTATTTATTTCTAAATTTTCTACTCTGTTTTTGACTCTCTGGTTTGGACGCTGTTTAAAGGGTTGTCTCCTTTAAGATGCCCACTGCTATTATTGGGTGATCTTTGCATATGAAAATGAATCAATCAATTAGAGCTTTTGGACTATCGTCTCTATCGCGATTACGTGGTGTTGCTATGCTGCACGGTCACAAGCTCATAATTTTTAAGCATTGTGGGTTAAAAACAAGTAATTTTAAACTGTTGAAGCACAGCGAAAGAACTTATTTCACATTATGCGCACGCTATCAGAGAGATATGCAAGTAAACAGTCATTTATGTCTTAAGGCCTCTACAAAAATCCAACCTTTCATTAGAGAATAAGAATTTTAAATGGGGGGAAAATTTCATTATGAGAGAGATGTTTTTCTCTAATACACACTGCTCACAATTAATCACACCCTTTCATTCAATACTTTTTGCAACCTCCTTTTCCGAAGATAAAAGCTCTGAGTCTATACCTATAATGCCTGATGAGTTTGGAGAACACCTGAGGAGAGATCAGAGATCATTCCTTCATACACATTCTCTCCAGATCCTTCAGATTCCCAGCTCCATGTTGGTGCTTCTTCTCTTCAGTTCACTCCACTCATTTTGTTTAGGGTTCAGGTCAGGGGACTGGGATGGTCACGGCAGAAGCTTGGTTTTGTGTTCAGTGACTGCCTCCAGCAGAAAAATAAACCCACAACATTAAAGATACAGCAGTACATTCATTACCCCTGTGTGCACTAAACCCATCTTAAGTGTTTGCTGCAAAAAAAGCTAATTTTTTTGCTTATGTTTATGCTGACCATAGAACATTTGAAAAGTAACTGACACTACTGGAACTTCAAACGGGATGGGTCATATAGTCAGATGAAGTCATATAGTCAGATGAAGCAAAAAAAAAAAAGAAGCTTTTTAGCAGCAAACACTTAAGATTGGTTTGGTGCACACAGGGGTAAAAAGTACCCCATGTGCACAATGAAATATACTGCTGTATCTTTAATGTTGTGGGCCTATTTTTCTGCTGGAGGTCCTGAACATCTTGTTAAGATACATGGTATCATGGTTTCTATCAAATACCAACAGATAAAAATCAAAACCTGACTGTCCCTGTTAAAAGTCATATAATGGGCTATGGTTGGATCTTCCATCAGGACAATGATCCAAAACAAACATCAAAACCAACACAAAAATGGGTCACTGAACACAAAACCAAGCTTCTGCTGTGACCATCCCAGTGCCCTGACCTGAACCCTAAAGAAAATGAGTGGAGTGAACTGAAGAGAAGAAGCACCACCATGGAGCTGGGAATCTGAAGGTTCTGAATGAAGGAATGGTCTTTGATCTCTTGTCAGGTGTTCTCCAAACTCATCAGGCATTATAGGAGAAGACTTAGAGCTGTTATCTTGGGAAAAGGAGGTTGCAAAAAGTATTGAATAAAAGGGTATGTTTAATTGTGAACAGTGTGTATTAGAGAAAAACAATTTAAAATTATTATTCTCCAATGGAAGGTTGGATTTTTGTAGATTTTTTTTTTTTTTTTTTTTTTTTTTTTTTTTTTTATAAATAAAAGTAAAATCTCATACTATGCTAATTACGATACATAAGTAGTACGGAGTCATTTTTATTTATTTATTTTTTTTTTTTTTTTTTTTAAGTTTGATTAATATTAACATCATAGTTTGCGGCATGTGGTCTTTTCAGTCTTTCACATTTTAAGACCTAATGCACAGATTCAATATTTTGCCAAAATATGTTTTTACATTTAATTACAATAACTGTTTGCATTTATACCTTGCCATGGACATTTTGGCCAAGAGTTGCATTTTGCCATTCACATGTAACCACTCTAGACCTTTTCACGGAGCATGCATACAAATACAATATGTGAGTGTTTGAAAATGGCTGCCTGTCAGTAAGACACCACCAAATGAATCTTTCTACAGCATCCCAGTTTAATGCTGATCTTGTTTTCTTTATCCTTTTTCTTTTACACTCTTATCTTCACCCAGGTTGCTTTAGTGACGCAGAAGCGGAACATTGCTTCAGGATGGCGGAAGGCAGTAAAAGTGATGCCCCCATCAGAGAAAGGGTGCATGTCCCGTCTGCCCTGAGGAAGAAAAGACAGGAATACCAGCAGGGAGACCGAAGTTATGCAGGCCACCTCACTAGGTATGATACATTATTCTTGCTCTATTACTTCGCTGCAGAAACTGATTCTGCATAACAATGTTGGATGACAACTTTTGCTAAGCTTATAACAGATATTCAGCAGGGTGTCAGTGGTTTCATAAGTTTTAAAATGTTTTAAATTCACTTATAAAAAAATTCAAGAGAGGCTTAAATAGTCTTAAATATCTTACATATTTTTTTAATAATTTAATATATATATATTTTTTTGCTATTTTCATGGTCATGGTACTTGCATGACATGTAGGTAATGTAGGTAACATGTAGGTAATTTTTTATTGGTTTATTGATACATATATAGAAGGAAAAAATGTAAAAAAAAAAAAGTGAAATACATTCCTATTAATTTTAGGCCATCATCAGAAAATTATAATTAAAAGACATTAATATTATTACAGCAGCTTATTGTTTAGGTGTTGTATTTAGTGTTGATAAAAGTATCAACTTCGGTACCAGCATTTCCCCCTAGCATTTTGAGCGATGAACACCTTAAATTGGCCTTAATTGATTCTTAAACACCTCTGATTGGCCATTGTGTTCATGCGCTCAACAGTTATGTCTGTGATTGGTTACAATGATCAACTCTTCAAAAATATATTGTAAATAGACATCTGTGATGCTCTTCACTGAGTGCTTACACAGATACACATGGCAGCATTTGAAAAAGGCAGGCGTCTCTCAGCGGATCCCTAATATATCTTTTGATAGATGCCTGCCTTTTTCAAAGTACATATACAGTACAATTGTCTTTTTTTCAGTTCGTTGTTGTTGTAAAAGTTTTTGGCTATAGCAAACTTTTTTCCTTATAAATTGAGGTGGTTTTCTTAGTCTCTCCACCTCATGTTTTGGCTGTAGCGAAAGTGGGAGGGGCTTAAGCCACAACCTCCCCCCTGCTTCTGCCTTCCTCCAATGGGCAAGCAGTTACCAGAGTGACAGTGACTCTGACTCGGACCACCCTGAACCAGACCTTGTGCAGGACGATCTAGCAAGTCGCAGATTTCGCTCTGTAACCTCTGTGGCCCCCATGAACTTTGCAATCCCTTCAAAGCCCCTGGGCCCCAGGGTGGCCCCTATGGTGACCCCAAGTGCTGGGAAGTCATGGCTCACCTTGTCAGATGCCTCACGGCTGGCTGCAGTGCCACCACAGAGATCAAATCAGAGGTCAGAGTTTAGACCGTGTCTGCCGTGGTGCCCTAATACTTGTTCTTATGTACATCCAACTGGTCCTAACTACTTTTTGCTCATAAAAAGCAACATATGTCTTGACTGCAACTAAATAAGCTTATTAATTTAGAAGATGTGCTTAGTTTTTCCCAAAATCGCGTTCTACTCTGGTTATTGCTTGGTGTGATTCTTCGATTTCAAGACTCTTGTTGGCATTGAGTGGGTCTTCACTAATTAGCTGTTCATTCATCTCATTACTAGAACTAATTGTGGTTTGATGTTGCTGTGCATTCCACTAACTAGCACTAAAAAAAGAGCGGTTATGAGGCCTGTTGCACAAAGCTGGTTTCAGTTGTTACACAGGTAAGTTTGAGATTAGTTTGAGGAAACTCTGGTTTTTCGGGCTGAAGAAGGTGGATTGGTTTTTAGCAGTGTTCATCACCATGGTAACTTATCCAGAGCAGGTTTTATTCTTGGTTGGAGCTCGCAAGCCAAAACTGGACCAATCAGCTGTGAGCAAAGTGACACATATCTGATGCCTTAAAGCCACTCCCCCTGTATCTCTTGCTGCAAGTTAAAGCAGTTCAAAGTGTAAACTTTTTTTTCCTCTAAAAATTTATTATATATTATATATGAATTATAATTATTTATGATTCATGTAGTCAAATAATTATATGAACTGACAGTTGATATTAAACTTTGCATTTAAATCAATATAAATATATACATATAAATAAAGACGATCTTTAAAAACGCCTGCTGAACCTGATCTAAACCAGGTTGAAGTTGTATGGTTTTGTCAACTGTAAACCTACTCTGAAACTCAGTTCGTTCAGCTAGCTTCATGCAACAGGCCACTGCATGCGTGTCTATGCATGTGCATCTTGGAGAATTTTTTTTTTTTTTTTTTGCAATCATCTCATATGGATGGCTCTTTCTTGGGAAGCAGTGTGTCCTCCATTCCTTCTGAAAATGGACCGCCAGGCTGTGAATCTGCTACTTTGGAGGAAGAGTTCCTTCAGCGTTCCCTGAACAATGGCATGAGTGACTCCGATGAGGACACGGGTTATGCCGATCCTGTGCTGGACGATCTTTACGCACGTCGGGTTCTCATCTCCGAGCATCAGACCTCCGTCAATGCTGATTCAGACAAGTTCCTGCCCAAGTATTGGACCCCTGAGGAAGATCTACATGTGAGAAAGATCAGGCTAGGGTCCCAGCGCAGACCATGGTATAAGAAGATGCAGGGCTTCAGGTTTGTCTTATAATAGAGAGAAAGAGGGTCTCTTTTATAGAGCTTTATATATAGGACCAATTAGAAAACTGGAAGAGAATACTAAATAACATCTTTTTTTTTTTTTTTTTTTTTTTTCCTCCAGAGATCAACATAAAACATTTTTATAAATGTACTCTTGGTAGTGCCTGAAATGAAATCTATAAAAAATATCATAATTGCTGTCCAATAAAAAATGTGATCTTATATGCTTGTTTTCCAAAAGATTTTTTTCTTCACACTTTCCATATGTCTCAACCCTCATAGAGCCACTGTATCAAAATAACAACACTTGTTTTTCAGTACATATAGGTTAAAAAGTACATAACAGCAGCTTACATTCATGAAATGCATTGCTGGCTGTTCCGGATCAGATTTATCAATTTTTAGAAAATTGACTGTACATTTTTGTATAAAAGGGTTAGTTCACCCCAAAATGAAAATTCTGTCATTAATTACTCACCCTCATGTCATTCCAAACCTGATAGACTTTAATTCATCTTCAGAATACAAATCAAGATCTTGATGAAATCTGACAGCATTCTGTCCCTCCATAGACAGAGTCTATTGCAACTTTATCTTTGACGTTTCAAAAAGCTTGTAAAACTAATCCATATGAATCGAGTGTTTAAGTCCAAATTTTCTGAAGAGACTCAAATTGCTTTTTATGCTGAACAGATTTAATTTAGGCTTTTACTCGCATGTAAACATTGATCAACGAACATAAACAGAAGCTCAACCGAACCTGCGTAACACATGAGAACAAACCTCATTGGTTACACAGCATATTTGAGCTTCATCAGGAGGTTTGTTCTCGTATGTCATTCAAGTTTGGTTGAGCTTGTTGAACAGAACTCAGATTTCATCAAAAAGATCTTCATTTGCTTTCCGAAGATGAAAGACTTGCAGTCTTACGGGTTTGGAATGACATGAGGGTGAGTAATTAATGACAGAATTTCCTTTTTTGGGTATAATTGTGTGTTATATATATAGTGCACACACACACGTATGACGACCATATACTTATGTGATGTTCCTATGGTCTTTCTTTTTGTTGCATTTAAAATATCCCTGTCTTTTCCCCTTTCCTCTGCTTTTGCTTTCTCTTTTCTTTCTCACTGTCTCTCCTTTCTATAGCCGAAAAATCTCTGGTTCCTCTGAGGACGACTCTGATTTTGACATCACTCCTTGGCTAGCTGCACCTGCTCCAAACTTTTCACATGATCCCAAATCCCCCCACACCTTTTGAGACATTCTTACTTTTTCTTTTTTTCTTTTTTTTCTCTCTTGTGCATTGGACAAATAACACAAGCCATATATATATTTGGAGAAGGATATTGTAATACTAATTAAATGCAATAATATTTGTATTAAAATATACTTAGTAAATAATCAGTGTAATATTGAAAGCTTTGCTTAATTTTGTTAAAACATTGGTTTGCAATATTGTTGCAACATTTTAATAAGTACAAGCAATTTATACAGCAGATACTATGTATGTTTGCATCTCAACTTTGCTTCCTTTTTAATGAAGCTTGATTTTAAGCCTAATGTAGCAGTTTTGGCCTCTTGAGATTGTAGCTAATTTGGTTACATCCATTAAATATTGCAGTCTAATTTCAGTATTAGACTCCCCCAACCTCATTTATTTATAGGTGTGAGATGTCTTAGCCCAAGTTGTGTATGATTATTGTGAAAATGACCTGAGCAGATCCACTTCAAGCATGGATAAAGAGTAATCTATCTAGCACATGTAAATAGAATAATAGTGCCAACGATTGCAAGCACATGTCCTGTGTTAACGGTCCCTAAGACTGCATTTGTGCAGTAACTCCTATAAGACCTAATTGAAATGTAACCAAGATCACTGTGAAGCAGTTTGTTTTGCTGTGGTTTACATTTTAAATCAAGGGCTTTAAAACAATTCATCTCTAACAACATGTCTGGGTCCGTTTCATATGCTTGAATTAGTTTTTGTGTGTGTGTGTGTGTGTGTGTGTGTGTGTGTGTGTGTGTGTGTGTGTGTGTGTGTGTGTGTGTGTGTGTGTGTGTGTGACTTCCTGATGTCAAAGTTTGAACTCTTGCACTGAAATGTCAAATCAACTTGTGTTGAATTGTGTGGGCCAATAATAAAAAAAACTCCCAGCTCAGTAACACTTCATTTGTGTGAATTATTATTATTATTATTATTATTATATATATATATTTATTTATTTATTTATGTAGTACATATTGCACTTTACATTTAATGGGATAGTTCACCCTCAAATGAACATTTAAAAGCCTGTTTCTATTCATTGTAATTGCATGAAAAACAGCATCTTGTACATTTGTAAATTTTTCCTTTGGTCTTCCACAAAAGAAAAGTGTTTCATTTGGTATCCAAGGATATATATTTTTTTTAATGTTGGGTGGGTAAATTAATTAATCTGTGGGTAAACTATTGTTTTTTTAAGTGAATCTCCAGGGAAGAGGACAATAAAATCTCTATCCATTTACTGTAAAGAGGAAATTACAATCAAATATTTCCATGGTTTCCCAGATTTCCCATGAGACACTCCCGGTACCCTGGGTGAGTTCAGCATTTTTAATGTTGCTTCAGTGGTGGCCTTGTCAACTTGTGCTAGCAAACGCTGGGTACCTTTTGCATTTGTGTTTTTGTTATGCAGGCTCTTTTTTTCTGTGTGCTTTTTTATATAAAGGGCTTGTCCTTCAAGTAAGTTATAAAATTCATCATTACACAACATTTTAGAAAGTGCTGCATGCTTGTGTCTTCGGCAATACTTTACATAAGCTTATTTTTGTTTTATGGTATAAGATTTAATGCATATGCTTATTATATATTGTCATAATATACTAATTATTTTTCCTTCATTGTTGGGTTTTTGTGAGATGTGTGTAAGCAAATGCAGATTATATATACAGTATCTTAGTTGTATGTGTGTTTCTGTTTGGTTTATCTCTTTATTTACTTTATGCATTTTACTAATGGCAGTCTTTGTCGCAGCTTGTATGAAGACATGGTTCTTTATCAGGTCTAATTTAACCTCTAGATGTCAGTATAACCCAATTATGCTTCTTAAAAGCCGACTCCTTCTGAATGGAGATTATCATTTAAATGACCGTGTCCATGTCCACTCAACAGAAGCAAATCCATGGGTGACGTAACATTGGAGTCCATTCCCCAGGAATCTGACAACTGCTCCAGCTTTGACCCACTGGGGTCATGCCTTGTTCACCAGAGGTCATTTGGAGAGCTGACCCTTGAACCCTCAGCCATACAGAGAGTTCAACAAGAGCAGTTACAGAACATCCGAGCCAGAATGAAGGAAAGTGAGGCCAAGTGGCATGAAGTGAGTGATGCATATTTGAATAACACATTCTGTGTCTCAATGGTGGAACTACTGAACACACATTATAATAGCCAAAAATGTTGAAGGAATAGTTTGCCTAAAAAATACAATTATTTACTCACACTGATATTATTCCAAACTTATATGACTGATTTTCTTCTGCTGAACACAAAATTAGATATTTTGAAGAATCAAACAATTTTGGTTACTAAGGACTTTCAAGGCTTTTTCACAATATATCTTTTATTTCCACAGAACAATAAAAGTCAAACAGGTTTGAAACAGCATGATTGTGAGTAAATGATGACAGAATTTTCAACTATTCCTTTATGGTGAAGCGAAGCATTAGCAGAAACCTTATAGAATTGCAAAAGTAATGACCGTTTCAAACAACTGTCTGCTGTTTTTGAAACGTTTTTCCACAAACTTATGTTGGCCATTAACTTCCTGGTGTCACTTTCTGTGTGTTGTTCCATAAAATATTGCTTCAAGCATCTTTTGAAAGTTTTCTCCATGTTGTTGCTACTACTGGATTGGCACTGTGGGGGGCCTCAGTGAGCCAAATAATAGCAGAAATATTTTCGACTGGCCTTGGAGAAAACTCTTGCCTGTCTTTTGGATCATTCACCCATCACACTGATGTTATTGTCTGACAGTTTCTTTTTTCTTTCCCCATATTTTCTCAATTATCACTCAATTTTCACCTGTCACTGCAGGATCTGAGCAGGTGGAAGAGCCGGCGGCGGAGCGCAAACTCTGACCTCCACAGAAAGCTTGAGGAGAGGGAGCAGATTGAACTTATTTGTGGGGGAGGGACCAGTGCCGTCAGGACTGCGCAGCTCACCGGGGTGCCGGAGAAGAGGTAATTTATACCATAATGTATTTTACTCACACAGTGATATATTTTGAATTTGTTCAGGTACAGAGTTCTTACAGATCAGGAATAGTTAAATTTAAACCACAAATTAAAGGGGTCATGAAATTGATTTTTTTTTTTTTTTTTTAATCATTTTATAATGTTTCCTAATTTGAATGCTATGTTTGAAGGAGCGTGTCTGCTGTGAGACTTCAGTGTAAACACCCACTGCTGTGATTGGCTGACATCTTTGCAATTGAAATAAGTATTAACGTTACATGTGACGTTACAACGTTACAGATGACAGTCTGTTGATTAAGTGAATGCAGTGATCTCGTCATTGCAACGCAATTTCTACACTCTCACGAAATGCTTTCACTATAACTAACAATGCAAATTCATGACTGAAATACAGTAAGAGATTCATTGTAAGAGCATCACTACGGGAGTTTTGGCAAGTGTCCAGATACTCACGCTGCGTGATCAACAGCTTCAGCCATTATAAAGAGAACGTTCTCTGTAAAAAATACTAGGATTATTGATTATGAATTTGACTGTCATTACCGGTTTAAGATTGAAATGCGTTACTTACAGTTTGTGGGGTCCTTGCTGATTCCAGAACAGTTGATTCCTGATCTTTGAGCAAATTTTTTTGGGCAAAGCCAGTATCGTATTGTGACTTGTTTTCAAAACAGTCACTGGTAAAATGTACAAAATGTACGGTACAAACAGTCAAGTCAGCACTGACATGACTAGGAAGCTAGTTTAAAAATAAACTGAATCTATTTTTCTCTGACATCGTGATTCTTCGGCAGCTTATGCAAAGATTTTTTTCCACGGCCAGGAACAGCATAACGTCTGCGTGGCATCACAATCTTGTTATTATCACAATCTTATCATAAACAACTAGGCCTACTTTAGATCAACTCTTGGCTCATCGACTGAACATCAGTGGGCAGGGACAACGATGTGATGTAAAAGTAGGCGTTGTTGTCTTGCTCCAGAGGCAGTTGTATGCAAAAGATTGTGCCCCTGTGACGTCACATACCACATGTGTTCCAAATGAAGCTTTTTTACAACTTGATTATATAAACCCTTTTTTGTTGATGATGTTATGGAACTTGCAGGATATAATAATGATACAAAGACCTCTTATATGCCAAAAGACCAAGGAAATTTTGATTTCTCATGTCATGACCCCTTTAAAATTTAGTTTCACTAAAAATCTTGCTTGATCACCATGGTCACATTTACTCTCATCATACTGTATATAGAAATAAGCAGATTAGTCATTCCGCTAAACTTCTTTTGCGTTCATGGTAGAAAGCAAGACATAATGATGATAAGTGATGACAGAATTATTATTTTTGTCTACAATTTTTCTTTTAACACACAAGGCCAGATTCACTAAAAATGAATACACTTTTTGGCATATATTTATAGGGCTGTGACGGTGGCAAATTTTTACTACCGCGGTGGTAAATCACCAAAACCGCCGGTGTTGCGGTGGTGGGGTCCAAAGTATTTTTTATATATATAAATGACTTATCAAAATATAAAAATTCAAATGACGGGTAATTATTGATTATGATGGATAATTGTATGATCCTGTCCATCAAAATGACGGCGAAACGCAAGTCTAACGCAACCTCTGAGATATATATAAATATATTAGCTACTTTGTAACGCGTTATACCCAAAACATTATACCTCAGAAAAGCCATTCGTTGACTATGAACTTATAGTCAGCAAGAAAAATAACAAAACAATTATGTAAGTAAGCATAATTAACTTTATTATTATAAAATTGACTTAATCTGGGTGCTCGTCTGTGTGTAATCCTAATCAAGCGCATCGTTTTCATTTTATTCTGGAGACTGAACTCGCGCTCTGCTGCCACACTAGAGCGCACTCACCACCTACTGGACAGGGGTGGGAATCACAGTTACAAGCTAAATAATATGTCAAAATGACGGACGGCCTGCAGATTTTTTTCTGTCACTGCTAAAAAAAAATACATCAATGACAAAAAAAAAAAAAAAAAAATATATATAAATATATATATATATATATATATATATATATATATATATATATATATAATATAAAAAATGTCACACTACCGCCGGTGACACTCCACGACCGCGGTGGCAACTTCATCACCGCGGTGGCGCGGTTGTCATGCCTACCGTCACAGCCCTATATATTTACAGTAATACAGTTACAACTGGTTTAGTGCCTGATTCACTAAAGGAATTATGAAGATCAGGCAATGGTGCAAACATGCCAATAAAATTAGCACCGATGCCAATTTCCACCAACGAAATGATAATGATGTGAATGCACATATAAAAGCAGTAATTTCTGTCTCCTTTGACTGAAACAATCATACTGTTGTTCGAAATTGGTTACACTTTATTTCAATGGTCCACTTTCGACATTCTATTAACTAAGTATTTTTGCAACTACATGTCAACGAATTAATACTTAGAGTATTAGTAAACTGTAGTAGACTGTTAGGGATAGATGTTAGGATTCAGGTTAGTAGAATAAATTGACATGTAGTTGCAAAGCTATTATAGTCAGTAGTAAATTAACATGGATTAAAGGTGAATTCAGAAGTTCTTTAGCTACTATTAGCATGGCTGATCATGTACTTTAAAGGGTTAGTTCACCCAAAAATGAAAATTATGTAATTAATTACTCACCCTCATGTCATTACACACCCGTAAGATCTCCG
This sequence comes from Megalobrama amblycephala, assembly GCF_018812025.1. Classification (NCBI taxonomy): domain Eukaryota; kingdom Metazoa; phylum Chordata; class Actinopteri; order Cypriniformes; family Xenocyprididae; genus Megalobrama; species Megalobrama amblycephala. The sequence goes on along the minus strand of NC_063050.1, from coordinate 30,484,329 downwards.
TTCAGCTTCAGAACACAAATTAAGATATTTTTCATAAAATCTGATGGCTCAGTGATCTGAAGGCCTGCATCTCCCTTTTTCAATGTCCAGAAAGCTACTAAAAACATATTTAAAGGTGCCATCGAACGTTTTTTTACAAGATGTAATATAACGTCGCTGTCCGATGAAAAACACGTATGTCCATTTTGCCGATTTTGAGATTTTTCGACGGATTGAATGTCCAGGTTCATTTCCGTATACAGTATGCTTCACATATCTAAATGGCCAATGAAAAGTTGTGAAATCATGTCATCTGATTTTCACGTATATCCATTTGGTGTCAAAGCTGTCAATCACGCTGCGTATCTCCCGCCCTGTGGAAGCATCTCGCCGGTCTCGTGAAGTTTCATCGAAGCTCAGCACTGGATAGCCGAATAACACTGTGAGGTTACATTGCCAAATAAACATAGCCTGGTGAGACAATGACTTTCCTTTATCGAGGTAAACGTTTCCCCCCTGATGCCAGACGTACGTCTAGGAGTGACAAAATTACGGTAGGACTGTGCAAACAAAGTATCTGTCCAGCATTACCATGTCAGTGTATTGATTCATTGTCCCTTCATAGTTTGCAAGAGACATTTAATAAATGTATAATTAATATTAAATAAACTAAGCGTATTTAATAAACTAAGACGTAGGCTATTTAATAAACTGAGCGTATTCATCTGTCAATATGAAACGCGACTTGGCCATTCTAATTAATGATCGGAAGAACGCGTATCGACCACCGTTACTGTAAAATATGCACGTATGTCCATTTAAACTCAATTTTGGTCAAATGTGGATTATATCATTACACTGGCAAGAATATGGTTACATGTAAAGATGCCGTACCAAGTATGACAACGCTACATTCAACTGCTTTTGAAATATGGTGTTTTTTTCACTTCCTGAAAAGTAACCGTTTTGGACATACGTGAGTTTCATCAGGCAGCGACGATAAGTCTAAGGTGTCCCCTGAATGTGTCTGTGAAGTTGCAGCTCAAAATACCCCATAGATTTTTTTTTTTAATTAATTTTTTTTAACTGCCTATTATGAGGCATCATTAGAAATGCGCCAATTCAGGCTGCGGCCCCTTTAATTGCTCACGCTCTTCGCCCCCCCAGAGCTCTCGACTCTATCATTGCATAAACAAAGTTCACACAGCTAATATAACCCTCAAAATGGATCTTTACAAAGTGTTCGTCATGCATGCTGCATGCATACATCGGATTATGTGAGTATAGGATTTATTTGGATGTTTACATTTGATTCTGAATGAGTTTGATAGTGCTCCGTGGCTAACGGCTAATGCTACACTGTTGGAGAGATTTATAAAGAATGAAGTTGTTTATGAATTATACAGACTGCAAGAGTTTAATAATGAAAATAGCGATGGCTCTTGTCTCCGTGAATACAGTAATAAACGATGGTAACTTTTAACCACATTTAACAGTACATTAGCAACATGCTAACAAAACATTTAGAAAGACAATTTTCAAATATCACTAAAAATATCATGTTATCATGGATCATATCAGTTATTATTGCTCCATCTGCCATTTTTCGCTATTGTTCTTGCTTGCTTACCTAGTCTGTTGATTCAGCTGTGCACATCCAGACATTAATACTGGCTGCCCTTGTGTAATGCCTTGATCATGGGCTGGCATATGCAAATATTGGGGGCGTACATATTAATGATCCTGACTGTTACATAACAGTCAGTGTTATGTTGAGATGCGCCTGTTCTTCGGAGGTCTTTTAAACAAATGAGATTTATATAAGAAGGAGGAAACAATGGAGTTTGAGACTCACTGTATGTCATTTCCATGTACTGAACTCTTGTTATTCAACTATGCCAAGGTAAATTCAATTTTCAATTTGATGGCACCTTTAAAACAGTTAATGTGATTACAGTGGTTCAACTTTAATATTATAAAGCGACACAACAAAATAGCGACTTTATTCCACAGTATCTAGTGATGGCGATTTCAAAACACTGCTTCATGAAGCTGCGAAGCTTAACTAATCTTTTGTTTCGAATCAGTGGTTCAGAGCGCCAAAATCACATGATTTCAGTAAACGAGACTTTGTTGCATCGTAAGTGTTTTGAAACTTAAATAGCTCATGTGACTTTGGCAGTTTGATACACGCTCCGAACCATGATTCGAAACAAAAGATTAGTTAAGCTTTGCAGCTTCATGAAGCAGTGTTCTGAAATCACTAGATATTGTGGAATGAAGTCGCTATTTTGTTATTTTTGGCGTACAAAAAGTGTTGTTGCTTTAATATTATAAAGTTGAACCACTGTAGTCACATGAACTGTTTTAAATATGTTTTTAGTAGCTTTCTGGGCATTGAAAAAAGGAGTGTTATTGCTGGCGATGCAGACCTTTACTGAGCCATTGGATTTTATCAAAATATCTTAATTTGTGTTCTGAAGATGAACAAAGGTCTTACTGGTGTGGAACGACATGAGGGTGAGTAATTAATGACATAATTTTCATTTTTGGGTGAACCATTCCCATCTATCGACTTGGTTCAGTATGATTGGCTCTGAATTTAACATATAAATTCAGAGCCAATCATGTGTGTGTGAATCACTGATACTAGTGATGTCTACATAATTAATTCCTTTATCTGTCTAACAAAAAAGAAGCAACATTGGCATCACTACGAATTTTCTGTTAGCAAATATTTCCATCTTATGTTGGTCTCATATATTCATGTACACTTGTTTTTTTTTGTTTTTTTTTGTCTTTGTCGGTTTAACTTCTGCCTTAAGATCCGCACCGCATATAATTAACTTTTTATAGAAAACTTACAGAACAGTGTTGAGTGTACGTCATTCATATGACTCTTCACAAATGCAATTTATTTCTTAAAGGCACAATATGTACATTTTCATCGCTAGAGGTCGCTTATTCAAAACAAAGGCATAGCTTGATGATGCTTTGATTTCGCGGGATGATGGGAGATGTTATCTTCATGTCTACAGCCAGTGGAAAAGAATCAGGCCAGGACTCGGACAGGAATCATGTTCATAAATTAGATTAACGTTACTGTTAGTATGAGGAGTGCGAAGCGTCTCGAGCAATGGAACTTTTATTATGCTGCAGTCATCGCTTCCGCTTCTTCCGGTCATGTGTGTGTGGGGTGACGCAGTGCAGTTTTATCATATTATATACATTTTGTGTGTTGAAAGTTGTTATATTGCTACTCTGCGTTCGCTCAGAGGCTACTATGAGACACTTAATGCACACTGCAGTAAGCTAGATCGATATTAGGTATGGTAAAACATGGTGCTCGCGGTAAATCAAGAAAATTAGATTTAAACAATAAGACTTACTGTGTTGAGCTATATAACATGATTAGTTTTTTGTAGGTGAATATATCCAAACAGTTGCTCACCTGTCTAATAAAACACATATTAAAGCGTCTCTGGTCTTTCGGAAACTAAGGGTAATGCGGGTATGATGTCGCATGGACACGGTCCGTGTCCTGGTTAAAATTCTCTGGATTTAAACATTCTTGGAAATATCTTGGATAACGTAAGTACACAATTCAACAAAATATATAACACTGTTCTGGTGGTTTTTGGATATTTTAATCCAAAAATCGTACATATTGTGCCTTTTAATATTTAAAACTTTTTAAATTGGCACAAACTACTGAACGCACATTTAACAATTAAGAATATTATATATTAGCATCCACCTAGATTTAAAAAATGCTATAAAAATGTTTGATTTAGTTCATAATTCCTAATGCATTAACTAATGTTATTAAATTGAACCTTATAAAGTGGTACCACTCGTTGTTCACGTGTGGGTAATAGAGAAATTTGATAGTTACACCTGTCCTCCAAGCCCTCACCACCCCCGCTCCCCTTCCACTATCAGCCATGTGCTTTCCAGTAGAGTCCTGACCATCCTTAAACTCCTGCTCTGGGATCAGATCAGGCATTCACTCCAGTTGGTTCACTCTCTTCCAGCTTCAACATGCCTGGACCCATGAGTGATGCGGGGTCCAGTGTCAGCAGTACTAGGCTAACTGGGTGGTCTACTACCTCGGCTTCACCCCTCACGAACGGGGCATCTTCTGCTCTGACCAGAGGCACTGACTTAGAGACGCCTGACTCAGCCCAAATGTGCACCGGTGAATTCTTTAACCCTTCAGCAGCTGTTGTCTCTGAACAGAGTTCATCGAGCAGCCTGGCTACCATGCATCCAGAACCCTACGAGCAGCAGGGTCCAGACTTCAGCCGCCGTGCAAGTCTCCTTGAAAGCTTTTATGCAGGGGGAGCACGCATGTCTGCCACTCTACCAAGGGGTTTCAGAAGGTCAGAAGGTTGCTCGCGCCTCTCCACGGGCGTCACACCACGTCCATTTGGAGCCAAACCCTCCAAAGTGTCCTCACTCCCCAAAGTGTATTCCGTAAGTGGCCATTCTCAGACTTACATGTTGCTCCATAGATCATGTGTGCTTTATTCATAAACAAATGTCAGCTCAAAATGTCAAGTTTTGATTATGATTCTGGATTCTCAAGGTAGAGGCTTTTGATTCTGATTAATGTGTTTGTGTGTGTCCATTTCACTTGGTATTTAGTATCTCACTGTCTGATTTATTATGCAGCAACTACTACACTTTCTCTGTGATGTCCTTGTTTTTTTCTGTTTATATAGTGCAGATTTATTTTTCTGTGCCCTGAATATTCCACTCCACCAGGACTCATACAAAAAGCTGCTTATTTCATGCTTAAAGGTTTGACCATTCGAACATGTATAGAGGTTTAGTGTAACTAGGGATGTGCACGAGTACACAATTAATCAAAAGTGACAGTGATCAATCATAATAATGATTGTCATGTGATTATAAAAACATATGTTTTTCTTTTTTCCCAGATTAGTTTTGGTGGCATTTGGCCAGTCTGATTGGTTTTGGGACAGCATGCCGTCCAGTGGCCAGTTGCATAAACTTAGCCACTATGTTAAGACTGTGCCTTAAGAACTAGTCTGACCAACTAACAGTTAGCCAAGGAGTAATCAGTCTTAATTTTCAAACTCAGATTAGACCAATCTACTGCTTTATGTAGTGGCCTTTAAAGATATGACTAGCCTTAAAGAAAAAAATTAGATGACTAACTTTCTCTGCAACAGTCTCTGCAACCGGCTACAGATCAGAGAACTGAAGTAAAACTCTTCCAAAGCTCACAGTGATGCCTGGAAACTATGCAGTGGCCATTGGAGGGCTGAGTGAAACAGCTTAAAAAAATGTTTTTATTTATTTTATTTTATAATTTTTTTTTATTTTTTATTTATTTATTATTTTATTTATTTTATTTTGAGACAAGCATTGCAGAATTAGTGTAATGTCAAGAGGTCTTTTAGGAACATAACAGACTATTAAAAAAGTGCACTAAAATTATTGTAATATTCATGATATGTCTTAATTTTAGGTCAACAGTAACCAGCATTATTCTTCAATGGCACATTGTTCCGCCTGACATACAGTAGTTAGTTTCTAAATAGTACCTAGGGTCTTTCTCTTTCTCTCTGTGATAAAGGAGTGGGGGGTGAGGAAGAGTGGTAGTTTGTGCAGTGTTCAGTGTGTGAAGTTTAGTGTTTCTCCTCATCACCTGATCATCTAGCGGCTGGCTTATGAATAATGAATCAAGCCACTACTACTGCTCTGCACTCCGGGTGCTTCGTGAAACCCAAGCTAAGACTTTGGTGTGTATGTGTGTGCTTTTCCATGACGGGCTTCTCAACCATGTATGGACACATGCACTGTTTGGCCACTGTGTCTCAAACAAAAACAATTATGTTGCCTCTGTATATTGTATAGTGTATTGTTTCAGTGTGTGTGTGTTTAATAATAATGTTGCTTTTTAAATGCAATTCAAGGTTCAACAAGAAATGGCACGTGAATTTTTTAATTTTTCAGAGATGGACTACTTCGTTTTCATACATGGGCTTGCTAAAAAAATAAATAAAATGAAGCCAATTTGTGGCATATTCCATTGTTTCAGTGCTCTAATAGTAATACACGATCCTAAATTTAACAGAATTCATGATTGTAGAAGTGGTGGTTGAAGAAAGTGGCCACTTTATTTATTTGTTTTTATCTTGTGTTTCTACAGATTGATGACTCTCATAAAAGCCTGATCAGTGGACACAGAGACTATTCAATCACCCCCTCTTTCCTCAGCGGTCAAGGAAAGGTCACAGCCTCTGCCGACACAGGCCACTCTCGTTCAAGTACTCATCCAATCAACCCTAAGAAAGAGGAGGAAGAGAAAAGAGATGGAAGGTCATCAGCGCCTCCCATGAACTCTTTTGCCACTAAAGTGACCATGGCCGCTTCCATTGTACAAGCATCTCCTCCTATTGTCTCAGAAACAAGAGAAATTAAGGTAGGCTCCTTGATGATCTGAACCAATCAAATCATGACATCCAGGACATCCCTGACCTACCTGGAACACTTTTCACTGGATTTAATACAAAATAATATAATATAATATAATATAATATAATATAATATAATATAATATAATATAATATATATAATATAATATAATATAATATAATATAATATAATATAATATAATATAATATAATAATTCGTTTTTTTTTTTACATTTCATTACATTTATGCAGGTACGTATGTGTGATGGTGGACAGTTTGTGTTGTACTGACTGAAGCAGATTTCTTGAGGAAGAAGGTGTCATGGGATCCTCAGGTGTCACATTCTCTCTCTGTATCTCTCTCTCTCGTTCAGGTGGGTCAAAGTGAAATGCGAGTCTGCTTGAATCAGAAGCCTAACAGCGGGAGAGACTTTGGATTCAAGGCTCACTGGGACTCAACTGGTGCTTGTGTCAAATCTGTTCAAGCAGGTAAGAATTATAATTCAACATGGTTCCAAGCAAGCTGTGTAACTAGAATACTGCCATTCCTTTAAACGCATCTGGGCTTTGCAATTCCACTTTATAAGAGTGAAATGTGAACCAGCTGTGAATTAGTCAGGTTAGATGCATATTTCTACCATACAGAATCTCTGTTTAGAGAAATAGGGTGAAGCTTTTGTGGATGATTGGGGGTAATGGAGATAAAAACTGTGTATTTAGAATTTCTTAAACTTTCTGCAATGCAACTTGTACTCAGTTTCTCATATGAATATGCAGCTTTGGGAATTCATGATCTGTGTTACTCTTTGCATACTTGTCTTGAGTTTGTGAATCTTTATTGTGTATCACACTATGTGTTTGACCATTATTTTTGTAGTTTCTTTGAATTTTCAGAGTGCAAGAAGTGCTTGTGCGCATGTATTGCTATTTACATTCAGTCACAGTGTGTCATTCTCAGGATTCTGGAGTGAGACTGAGATGAATGATTTATAGAGAACAGTGAAGGTGTGTTTTACTGTGCATTAGTCTGATTGGATAAATTGAAGAAGTCTTGGATCCTGTCCTGAAGGGTGTCTGGTCCTGAGTTTAGGATATATCCTCATGAATGAGAGGAGAGGCGGCATTCATCTGTGACCTGTGCATTTACAAAAGCAGGTCAGGGCGGCCATGCATGCAGTAAATATAGCGTAAAGCACATGTCCATTATATCAGCTTTCATCTGTATTGTTGTATAGAAGAGATGGAGAGCGTTTGGTTCTGACTCCTGGCATCCTTTAATCAGGTGTATTGTGTTAACGGAGTTAACACAGGCTGAGGTAGAAGGATCAGGTGGATTTTATTCCCCAGAATTCCAGTAAACACACTAACCTACATTTAGAGCCTCATCAATGATGTATGAACCAGTTGTGTTATTTCCTATTTAGGGCTGTCAGTCAGTTAATATATTATGATTAATTAAATAATATGTAATAATGATGAATCTTTTACTTTTTTTTGTAGTTGATGCATGCATATGTAATGCATTTGATTCTTGTGTGTAAAAAAAAAAAAAAAAAAAAAAAAAAAAAAAAAAAAAAGCTCATATGTTGGTTTCAGTACTGAAATTCAGGGTCAATTATATGTGCACTATAAATGAATAAATTACAGACACCAGGCAAAGTCTGTAATAACTTTCCCTACACTTTATGGACTTGCATGTGTAAAGCTGTTGATGTTGTTGTTGTTTGGCCACCGACCTGCTGTGATATTACATTAATACATGTAATTATTTATTCGTTGATATAAAGTAAATTAAGTTAAAAAAAAAATAAAATAAAATAATGGCATGCAGTAACACCCTAAAACATGGTGAGCTCTAGCATATGGATGCCACAGAATAAAAAAAAAGGTAATTTAATTTTTTTGCAATTGCAGTTTATAAATCCTAGAATTAAGAATTTTCTCAGTCTCGCAATTTAAGTTTTCAGACTAAAGTCAGAATTATGGGATATATTATCAATAACTTTTTTTTTTTTTTTTTTTTTTTTTGGCCACTCATGGTGCAAATAAGCTTCTATACTAGAATGAGAATATTATTCTATGAAATGCATGGAAGGCTATGCACTATGAAATATATTATGACACCATACAGTGTTAAATATGCAAAGGAATGTAAGTGAAATTACTACAAGGAACAGAATCCATTTACAATTGAATATACAGCATTATGAACTACTACTAATTGTACAGTGCAATGTTCTATATACAATAATTCAAGTTGAATAAGATGGAAGAGCTGACACTTTTTGACCATCCTGTTTACACTTCATCAGATTGTTACACATCTCAGAAAATGAAACCTACTAGAACTATATTTGTTTTCAGTAAATGTCCTATTGGTCTAGATCAAGAAGTGAACTTGATTCTGTACTCTCACAAACTCTCTCAGTTTGGCTTAAAGGCACTTGACCTGATTCACCTTCTTAACCTGCATCACACAGGCAGCCCAGCGGAGTTGTGTGGCCTGCTGATGGGTGATGAGATCGTGGCGTTGGGTGGATGCAGGGTGGCTGAAATGAATTATGAGCAGTTTAAGGGCAGCATGGACTCGGCACAGCAAAAAGGCACTTTACTGATGGACATCCGACGACATGGCCAAAATGGTGAGGGTGTGGAAACTGTTTGTAAGTTTGTTACACAGCCGTCTCTGTGTAAGCAGAGCATCATTTCACCAGCATAATTTTGTTCTACCAACAAGGGAATGTGTGAACACACATCAAATAGTGAAATTTTAAGTTCTTCTTAAATCACACTTTGAGTTTTTGCCTTTCTTTACTGTCTATTATTGCACGTTTCATATTCAGAATACAGTATTGCATACATACACTGTGGAATTGAAAGGCATAGAAACGATTACTATAAACCGCTGTTGCAATTTGTTGTTGGGCATTTCATCTTTATATTTTCTGGCACGGTTCCTTCTGCTTATGAGCTGAGAAAATGAAGGCACCATTTCAGAATCAGATGCTTTATCTGTTGCTTTCTGTCACTGTGGGAAGGTGGTCTATCTGTCTGTCAGTCATTGTCACTGTCCGGTCTGAATAGTCTGATAATGGCCTGCGGGTTCACTGGTTTTCTCTATTGCATCAGTAATCTTTCTTCAGTATCATCAAAGGAAATCATTATCAGCCCCCTTTAATTTAATTAATGCTCACTTTTATATTAAACCTTATAATTTTACCCACTTAAAATTCCCCTTTCACAAATTACATTTGTTACAAGCAATTCTGATTTAAATAACATTGGTAAATCACTAACAAGTTCACCTAAAGAATTTCTGAATTGCTGATGTATGTTTTGGGTACTGGACAGACTGGGGCAGTGGCCACCCTTCCCTACCGTACAAGAGCCATAAGACCATCAATTTGACCAGTGCCAATTCAACACTTATAGGGCGGCCCGAGCACTATGTCTCGATCAGCACAACCTCAAACTCTCCAGTGGAGACTGTGGTGAAGACACAGGTCAACGGACAACCTGCTAAAGTGAGTCAGGGCAGGAATATAATGAATGTGGTGGACTCTGGGAAATCAGTGAGTTTAACTGTTGTTGTTGTTGTTTAAATGTGTTGACCAAGTTGAGTTGGTAATTCATATGCTTGTTTGTACAGTGAACCGTACACTATTGTTTATCAGTCAAAAATATTTTTGAAAGAAATTAATACTTTTATATTCAGCAAGGATGCAATAAATGTTTCTGTTTCAAATAAATTTCTAGTTCTGTTATAAATTTTTGAAGGATCATGTGACACTGAAGACTGGAGTAGTGGCTGCTGAAAATTCAGCTTTTAAATCTCATAATTTATATAATTAATTTGATTTTAAATGATGATGATATTTAACAATATTACTGTTTTATTATTATTACTAATAAATGTAGTTTTGATGAGCATAAGAGACTTGAAAAACATGTTTAAAATATTACAGACCCCAAACAGTTTAATGGTATCATTTTATGTATGTGTTTTATTTGACTTCAACATTTTCAGGGAGTACAATCTAAAATGGTGAATGGACGTATCCAGGACAATCCAGTTGCTCTAAGGAACAAAGGTAGGTTCTTTTGAAACCAGTTTAGCACTCTAATCTATGTCCCTGTTCTGAGTTAAACTTAATAATTTCCACATTATTAAAAGAGAGACACCAAAAGATGTGGATAATTACTCACATTTCTTTGCACTGTTCTCTCTCCACCTGTGTTGTAGACTATGAGCACATAGCTTTGAAAAATCATAGAAGAAGGTTAGAATTTTTCAAGCAAAAAGGTAACGCTGTTCACTCAGGCTGTAGCAATTTAATGCTACATGACTAATTGGTCACTGCAGCTTATTGATTTAATTATCCTGTGACTGATTTGTATCAAGCACACTCTTAATTGAGTGTATTGGTGAGATCTGTTCTGTTGAATATTAATGTCCGAATTCTCTCAAAAACAGATGGGTTTGCTTATTCTGCATTCTAAGTGCCTGACTAACTAAAGCATTTAGTACATACGGTACATCTGTCACCCAGTTATGTTAAGATTATTTTTTACATTTTCTTTTCTAATTACTGTGTGTACCAAAAGCTTTTATTAGTTAAAGGTGCCCTCGAATGAAAAAAATAATTTATATTGGCATAGTTAAATAACAAGAGTTCAGTACATGGAAATTACATACAGTGAGTCTCAAACTCCATTGTTTCCTCCTTTTTATATAAATCTCATTGTTTAAAAGACCTCCGAAGAACAGGCGAATCTCAACATAACACCGACTGTTACGTAACAGTCAGGGTGTACGCCCCAATATTTGCATATGCCAGCTCATATTCAAGCATTAGACAAGGGCAGCCAGTAACGTCTGGATCTGCACAGGTGAATCATCAGACTAGGTAAGCAAGCAAGAACAATAGCGAAAAATGGCAGATGGAGCAATAATAACTGACATGATCCATGATATCATGATATTTTTAGTGATATTTGTAAATTGTCTTTCTAAATGTTTCGTTAGCATGTTGCTAATGTACTGTTAAATGTGGTTAAAGTTACCATCGTTTCTTACTGTATTCACGGAGACAAGAGCCGTGCTATTTTCATTTTTAAACACTTGCAGTCTGTATAATTCATAAACACAACTTCATTCTTTATAAATCTCTCCCACAGTGTAGCGTTAGCCGTTAGCCACGGAGCATAGCCTCAAACTCATTCAGAATCAAATGTTAACAATATAACAGTATACAACACTCACATAATCCGCCGCATGCATGACGAACACTTTGTAAAGATCCATTTGAGGGTTATATTAGCTGTGTAAACTTTGTTTATGCACTGTTCAAGGCAAGCGCGAGCTCCATGGGCGTTGAGCACGAGAATTAAAGGGCCAGTAGCCCTGAATCGGCTCATTTATAATGATGCCCCAAAATAGGCAGTTAAAAAAATGAATTAAAAAAAATCTATGGGGTATTTTGAGCTGAAACTTCACAGACACATTCAGGGGACACCTTAGACTTATATTACATCTTTTTTTTTAAAAAGTTCTAGGGCACCTTTAAGCTCTAGGTCTGAGCATAAAGATTTGAAATCGCTCCATGGGTTTCTGTTGCTTTCCATTTTGTTAAAAGCTAATGCTCTGTCCTTCAGGTGCCACTGTCAGCTCCTGGGTCTATCTCTGTGGTAAATAAAGATGGAGTGCTTTCTATGTGCATGTGATACACTGTAATTTGAAGACTGTTGTGTTGGTCTTTCTTTCTGTTTTTGTCTGTTTCTCTGTCTGTAAGTGGCTGTGTGTGATTCCTTGAGTTAGTATCTAATAATTTAGTTTTAGTACTGATCTGCAATCAGATTCCTCTGTAATTCACTGTTATAGAGTAGAGAAAATGATTTTTAATTCTAAAAGGATTGCTCTGAGATGGTTTTTGCACTCTCATCATGTTTACCTTGGTCTTGCGTGTTGTTTAAAGCCTGCATGTGAGTGTGAATTTGTTGTGCGCTCAGCCGCTTACTTGACTGTGGTGGCTTTGGTTACAGTTTTGTTATATGAGCAGGGGGCGTGTGTCAGAATCCACTGAGCAGCATGAATCAACAGCTTGGGGAAACTCATGGCCATGTGTGGGGTCTGTTGTGCTATTTAAATGGATAATCTTTGTCTCCATCTCTTTTACTAGGTGGCTCAGAGTCTGCCATCTCTGATGTGAGTCAATACTGTCATTCACATTTAGTCTTTATCAATATTAAATCCTGATTCTGATTTATTAGTATGCTGATACTGTCTAAATTTTACCATTTGGTTCATTTATTCATAATTATTACTCTCTCTGGTATCAGCTTCAGGTTCCCTCCATCAGTACCACCTCCTCTCGCTGGTCATGGGATCATGAGGAGGAGAGGCGGCGGCAGGAGAAATGGCAGATGGAACAAGAGCGCCTCCTGCAGGTACCACCAAATCACACATTCTTTCTTGCCATAACCAGATCTTGAATGCGAGAATTTGTTTTGCTGATATTATTTGTAATAAACCATTAAGTTAAGAAAAAGTTTGTCTGCGCTGGTTTCAGGAGAAGTATCGACGTGATCAGGAGAAGTTAGAGGAGGAGTGGAGAAGAGCTCAGCAGGAAGTCTATGGAGAGGAGTACGGTGGTCCTGAGGTCAGAGGATTGTCATCATAACTTTAATCTCTCTGGCTTCATTATTCTCCAGTGTGTCCCATTCACACTCAAACGTAGCATGTAATGTTTTATAAAGTGGTTTCATTACCTTTAGACTCTTCAGCCATTTATAAATGGTGAATAGTGAACACTTATTATTTACTTCCTACCTTAGGAGCTGAAATGCCTTGATGTGCTGTCCAATGGAAATACTACTCCTCATATTCCACCTCCTATTGCTACCACTTCAGTGGCATCCAATCAGATTGCAGAGAAGGTGGGAGCAGCACAGGACAGACAGGCTGCTGTGCAAATAGCAGCAGGACGCCAGTCATTTAAGGCAGAAGTAGAGTGCGATTCAACCACAAAGAGTCAGTGGTAAGAAATATGCCAAGCATAAGTTGGAAAATAAGTTGTAACTATTATGTTCATGCCAAAAAATATTAGGATTTTGCACTTCCATCAATATTAGGGCTGCCATTCAATACAAATTGTAAAGGCATCTCATTTCAAAAGGCAAGCCCTCAAATGAAGATTCAGTAATTTCATTAAAAACAAAGTCTCAATATATAGTATTCAACAGAACTTATTGTTTTATTTCCATGTCATTGAATATATCACTGGTGGCGGTATAGTCCACAGGAATTCATTTGAGTTTGTCAACCTGAACTTTCGCCATGAACACGCTTTTAACAAGGAAAAATGAACAGCATTAGTTTATTATTATTATTATTATAATTATTATTGTTTTAGCATTTATTTTGTATGATAACACTAAATTAATGTTAAATTGACAGACACATTGTTAATTTCTGAAGTAGTGTTGATATATTCTTGCATCGAGTCCAGTGTGGAGTTGCATGTGTACATGTTACTGCTGCTTTGGTCATTGCTTGTTTGTCTATCTGTGTGCTGCTGCTGCTCTGTCCTGCTTCAGCTCAGAGGAGTCCTATGGGTTTGCCAAGCTTACAGTTTCTGACAGGTCAGTTTGCTTTTGTGCCTATATTTGCTTCTTTTAATGGCTTTTGTGGCATAAGGGAAGATGTGATGTAGTAAATCTGGCAGCACTCATTTCTGTACTGAAAGATTTTCCAGTGCCTTAAAGGGTTAGTTCACCCAAAAATGTAAATAATGTCATTTATTTCTCTCCCTCATGCCGTTCCACACCTGTAAGACCTTCGTTAATCTTCGGAACGCAAATTAAGATATTTTTGTTGAAATCCGATGGCTCAGTGAGGCCTCCTTAGCCAGCAATGACATTTCCTCTCTCAAGATCCATAAAGGTACTAAAAACATATTTAAATCAGTTCATGTGAGTACAGTGGTTCAATATTAATATTATAAAGCGACGAGAATATTTTTGGTGTGCCAAAAAAACGAAATAATGATTTTCACGAATCAGTGGTTTGGAGCGCCCAAGTCACATGATTTCAGCAGTTTGGCGGTTTGAAACGCGATCCGAATCATGATTCGACACAAAAGATTCATAACGCTCCGAAGCTTAATGAAGCAGTGTTTTGAAATCGGCCATCACTAAATAAGTTATTTTGTTTTTTTTGGCGCACCAAAAATATTCTCGTCGCTTTATAATATTAATATTGAACTACTGTACTCGCATGAACTGATTTAAATATGTTTTTATTACATTAATGGATCTTGAGAGAGGAAATGTCATTGCTGGCTATGAAGGCCTCACAGAGCTATCGGATTTCAAAAAAATGTCTTAATTTGTGTTCCGAAGATGAACAAAGGTCTTACAGGTGTGGAACGGCATGAGGGTGAGTAATAAATTACATTATTTTCATTTAGTAATGAAGTAATTCAGATTTTAATTTTCCATGAGAAATGTAAGCAAGGGATAGGAATTTTTAGGAACGTAATTAACAATTCTGTTAACAGGTTAATTCTGATTACAATTCCATTTAGTTAAAGGTGCCCTAGAATTAAAAATTTAATTTATCTTGGCATAGTTAAATAACAAGAGTTCAGTACATGGAAATGACATACAGTGAGTCTCAAACACCAGTTTCCTCCTCCTTATATAAATCTCATTTGTTTTAAAAGGCGAATCTCAACATAACACCGACTGTTACGTAACAGTCGGGATCATTAATATGTATGACCCCAATATTTGCATATGCCAGCCCATGTTCAAGGCATTACACAAGGGCAGGCAGTATTAACGTCTGGATGTGCACAGCTGAATCATCAGACTAGGTAAGCAAGCAAGAACAATAGCAAAAAATGGCAGATGGAGCAATAATAACTGACATGATCCATGATATCATGATATTTTTAGTGATATTTGTAAATTGTCTTTCTAAATGTTTCGTTAGCATGTTGCTAATGTACTGTTAAATGTGGTTAAAGTTACCATCGTTTCTTACTGTATTCACAGAGACAAGTCTGTCGTTATTTTCATTTTTTTTGAACACTTGCAGTCTGTATTATTCATAAACACAACTTCATTCTTTATAAATCTCTCCAACAGTGTGTATTGTTAGTGTTAGCCACGGAGCACTACCAAACTCATTCAGAATCAAATGTAAACATCCAAATAAATACCGTACTTACGCGATTAGACATGCTGCATGACGAACACTTTGTAAAGATCCATTTTGAGGGTTATATTAGCTGTATGAACTTTGTTTATGCTGGTTAAGGCAAGCGCGAGCTCCGGGGGAGGGGAGCTCGAGATTTAAAGGGGCCGCGCAGCCTGAATCAAGACATATTTTTATGATGCCCCAAAATAGGCAATTAAAAACATGAATAAAAAAAATCTATTTTGAGCTGAAACTTCACAGACACATTCAGGGGACACCTTAGACTTACATTACATCTTTTAAAAAGACGTTCTATGGCACCTTTAAATACTATTTCCCATCACATTCACTTCTTTCCCCATTGCCAGAAAATTGCAGGTATTTGTTGGTGATGCAAAAGTTGCACACATCACCTTTAAAGTTAGGCTTACAGTGATGCTGTTTTTAGGTTTTTTTGTTTTGTTTTGTTTTGTTGCATTTTATTCAATTCATGTGCTTATTTTGCATAGGACAAAGTCAAAATCTACTCCTGCACTTGAAGGCCTTCACAAACAAGATGCAAAAGGTATGATTACTTTTCATTTTGATTATTCTGAGTTCCTTTGAGTTGACTATCAGGTACAATACTCCTCCTCTCTGTCTTGTCACCCCATTGGCTGCAGGGAGCGGTAAAAAGAAGGGACAGCTGTCTCAGGCAGAAAAGGAACGTCTGCAGATCCTGGAGGAGATGAGGAAGAGAACGCAGCTCCTCACAGATGGTAGTTGGATCCGTCAGCGAAATGCCAGTATCAACAAAGAGCCCGTCACTGTGGGAACGTCAGTCAGGAGGTCCCACTGAATAAACATTTTCCCTTATATTGTTTATCACAGATTTTCTTTGTCAGCTTACAGTGTACAATGCTGTTTAAATGTTTGGGGTCAGTAAGTGTGACACTTGCACTGAAAAATTCAGCTTTGCCATCACAGGATTTTTTTTTTTTATATTTAAAATATATTAAAATAGAAAAGTTATTTTAAATTATATTAATATTTCACAATATTACTGTTTTTAATGAATTTTTTATTCAACACTATTAATGCAGTCTTTGTAAGCAACTGAGCATAAGAGACTTCTTGCCAAAACATAAAAAAAAAAATCTTACTGACCCCAAATTTTTTGAATGCTAGTGTACTTTTTGTCAACCATGAACACATAATTTCAAGTCTGTCTTTAATATCTCAATCTCTGCCCTATTAAAGATATGAATCGCTGGACAACCTCCACACAACCAGCTCCTGGTCCAGGCAGTCCTACACTTCAGGTATCTCAAACAGACCCCATTCTGCTTTGGGAAGCACTGGCACTTACAGGAGCGGACGCAGCAGCTTGGGCCCTGGCTCAGCCATCTTCAATACTGGTCTTAAACAGAGCTCCTTGTTATCCTCCAACTTTCCCACTACACCTGAGCCCTTGTTCCCTGAGTCTCGTCCAAACTCTCAGCAGCATGGCAGGTATGGACTAGTCATGGCCCATGTTTAATGCAATAGTTCAGAATGAATTGTGCTTTGTGTGTTTTGTTTAATAAAAACCAAAGCATTGCTTTTATGTAAATGCATGTTCAGTTAAAACACATTTAAGCCAATTTTATATGCAGCTCTTTTATTATTATTTTTTTTCTTAAGAAGGATCTCACTCTACCTGACCTTTAACCCCAGGTATTTTAGCAATCTGTGTATTTGTATTTTGCATACTGTGGCATATACCGTACCATTCAAATGTTTGGGATCAGTACGATTATTATTATTATTATTTCATAAATTAATACTTGTATTCAGCAGAGATGGATAAATTGATCAAAAATTTATGTAAAGAGTTTTACATTATAGAAAAAAAAATCTAGGGAAAAAACCTGGGAAAAAGGTATCATGGTTTCCAGATTTTTTTTTTTTTTTTTTTTTTTTTTTTTTTTTTTTAAACGGCACAACTGCTCAACATACTAGAAGAAGAAATGTTTCTTGAGCACCAAATCAGCATATTAGAATGTTTCCTGGAGGATCATGTGACACTGAAGACTGGAGTAATGATGCTGAAAATTCAGCTTTGCCATCACAGAAAAATGTTATTAAAATATTTAATAATTAATAATATTTATGAAAAATATTTAATAAAAATATTAAAATTGAAAACAATTATTTTAAATTGCAAAAATATTTCACAATTTTCACTGTATTTTATCAGTCTTGGTGAGCATAAGAGACTTCTTTCAAAAACAAGTCTTACCGACCCCAAACATTTAAACGGTAATGTACAATATATGCTGCATTGTCTAATGTATTACAAGAGTATGCAATATTCAACAATATTTCTTGTAAAAAGTTGTATGCTACAAAACATCACTACGTTGCAGGCTAAATCCACCATTTGTAGTCTAGTAGTTATCTTGGAAATAAATACTTTTAATTTGTAATTTAATATTGTGTAAAAAAAAATAAATAAATAAAAAAAAAAATAAAAAAATAAATAAATAAAATATGCAGAAAAGAAGAAGAAATGTGAAAATTAGTATTATTGCTTCCAGTCCATTTGTTACACTGAAAGCTCAAGTGGAGTGTATTTTATTGTTGAAAGCAGTATCCATTTGATACTGTACCATTTGGTACATTTTGACAATTGGGTATTCCTTGCAACTCGGTGCATGCTGTGTACAGTACACATGCAGCATAGTATGGTAGTATTCTATTCCGAATCTTTCAGTACCCTGCCGCCAACCTCTTCTGTTAAATGTAGTCAAATCAGGGAAAGGGCAGAGCAATGCTGTCTTGTTTCTGACATTGAATTCTGACACTGGCATGTGGTGCCTGTAGGCTGCTCAGTGGCAGGCGGATGTGCTCAAGGTGCGAGCGGCCTCTAGGGAAGGGAGCTGCCATGGTCATCGATTCCCTGGAGCTCTGCTTTCACATTGGTTGCTTCAAGGTGAGACTAGAGGTCACCTGAAACTGAGAGCGAGTGGGCCCTCCGTGGATCTGTTGCACCTAGCCTAAGTTTTTAACCATCATCATTTGGGGCAACAGGAGATCATTAGCCGTCTAACATCAATAAATTGTTCTATTTTGCTGTAGGCAATCAGATTACAAGCATGCAAAAAAAAAAAAAAGAGAGAAATGGTGTAGGTTTCTTAAATCCCAGTTTTGAATAAAAGAATGAATTATGTCAAAATATATCACCAAATAATTTCAGTACTGTTTTAAAGTTTAGTTCACCCAAAAATGAAAATTCTGTCATTTAAATTACTCACCCTCATGTCGTTCCACACTGTAAGACCTTTGTTCATCTTTGGAACACAAATTAAGATATTTTTGATGAAATCCGAGAGGTATAGTATATGACTTGTCCACAGACAGCAATATAACCACCACTGTCAAGGTCCAGAAAGGCACTAAAGACATTATTAAAACAGTCGATGTGACTGCAGTGTGACGAGAATATTTTTCGTGTGCAAAAACAAAACAAACAAAAAAAGACTTTATTCAACAATCCCTTCACTTCCCTGTCATTATCTTTACGCTGTAAGCTCAATGAAGGCTTCCTTGTTTACATCTGAATACCGGTTCAGTATTGGCCAAAGCTGCACACATGAGCAGCACGACGCATGCGTGTAATGCTGACGCAGGAGCCAGCCAATAACGAGCCGATGTTCTGACGTAGAACCTGTAAGCGCTGGATGTAACGTATGAGAATGACACAGAAGAGAAGATATTGTTAAATAAAGTCGTTATTTTTGTTTTGTTTTTGCACCCAAAAACAGTCCCTCCAGAAAAACGTGATTATGCGATCGCCTGATTTAATCCATAATCAGCCAAAGTCCGCATATTTATGCGAGGGTCGCATTTTTTCAAATATGCCGCACTTTCGCCGCATAAATTGCCGATTTCAGCAAGCAAAATATGCGGGGCTAGCTTGATTTCATAATCCCTGTATTTTCGTTGCAAAAAAGTCACATATATCTTAGCAGTAAGTTGAAAAATGTTGCGTTTACTTCACACTAGTAAAGCATAGGGGTGTGACGAGATCTCGTGGCACGAGATCTCGCGAGACTAATATGTGACGAGATTTCTCGTCGAGGCGAAAAGTAGTCTCGTGATGTTGCCATGACAGAGTGTTAGAGTGATTAGGAAAGAATATGCCACCACTTCATTTACATTACGCCTCCACTGTCATTTTGCTTTGTATTTAAATAAAAAACATTTAATTAAGTTGGATAACGGTCGCCGCCGCTCCATATTTACAGAGTTACGCGCGATCGCTGAAAGTGAAAGTAAACGCGATCGCGCATTCAAACGCGATTTCAATACCCGCATTTTGAAAGCGGCTCCCTGATAAATGCAAATATCTCTCAATATGAAAGCTATTTTAGGCTGGGCAGTGTAGTTGTAACCATGTCTTAGCTCTGTATCAGAGAAAAATTTGGTCTTATTTGAATATTGAGAGAGTGTGATTATGGTTGCACTTATTGTAAAGTGTTAGGCTACCATAAAAGATGAATAACAGTTTTCTCTTAATCCTAATAAGCACAAACAGTAAGGTTTCATTTGTTAACATTAGTTAATGCACTGTGAACTATCATGAACTAACAATAAATGACTATTTTTATTAACTAACATAAACAAAGATTAATAAATACTATAGCACATATATTGCTCATTGTTAGTTGAAGTTGGTTAATACATTAATGTTAATAAATGAGACCTAATTGTATAGTGTTACCATTTTTACTTATACTGTTTTTATTTCTATGATCAGTTTGTGGAAAGGAGTTCAGTTAGGAGGTCAAAAGTTGTAGAAGCTCATAAATCATGTACAGTAAGATCTGAGGAGACTGAAATCATACAGAAGAGAAGTCAGTCAGTTGAGTGTTAGTGACAAAAAAGTTAGTGACAAAACCTTTTACAGTGCTTGAGTATTGTTGTCTTTTACTGCATATGATAATTCATACTCAGAAAGTAGAACTGAAATGACATTCATTACAAGATGATTAGTTAAAACATTTCAAATACACGTGCAGAATATTTTTTCTAGTCATGTATTTCACCATCGAGGATTTCTTAAAAATAGTGTGTAAAAATCTTGTCTCGTCTCGTCTCGTGAACTCAATCTCGAGTCTCGTCTCGTCTCGTGAGATACCTGTCTCGTCACACCCTAAAGCACCATTATTTTCCCCCTATTGCCATGGGAACCTTATGAAGTGACGTAATTACGCGACGTGAACATCATCTGCAAACCCCGCAGTGAAACCAGGGTGAAAATCATTCTCATTTGCCAACAAAAATAAGCGCAAAAGACCGCGCAAATGTTTTGTAAGTTTGAGCCATGTGTTAATTAAGGTCTGAAATAAAACAGAATGAGAACTTAAATATTCTGCGATTTAGTATGCTTGCTTATCATAGGAAGTAATAAGAAATGACTCTTTACATTAAGGTAGTAGCCTAGTGAGAACAGGGTGTTGGGGGAATCACCTTTTTTTTTCTCTTTTTCATCAAACCGCAGTTTTTGCAAGTTTTCGCAATTTCATTGCATAAAATTGCAAAAATATCCCGCATATTCCATCGCATTTTTTAAGAAAACGTGCTGCAAAATCAAGGATTTTTGCCTGCAACAATCACAAAAAAAATCTGTGTTTTTCTGGAGGGATTGCAAAAAGTATTCTCATCATATTAAATGAAGGTCTTACGGGTATGAACAACATGAGGGTGAGTAATTAATGAAAGAATTTTAATTTTTGTGTGAACTAACCCTTAAACTCTAAAGTAAACATGTTTTAATTCGAAGTTGAGAATTTTGTGTTGAACTGAACAAAATCGTAAGTCCATCCTGTTTTCTGATTGCCTCATTGCCAATAAACTTGGCAAAATAAACACTCCTTCTGGCTAACCTCAGCACAACCAATTAAAGGCTATCCTGACCAGAACCCTGCCAGTCACTGAACACACAGGCTTTTCCAATCACAAAACTATACCGCATTTTCCGGAATATACATTTTATAAATCACCTAAAACATGCTTTTTCTAAAATGATTTATGTCAGGATTTGTTGTGAAATGAGGAACCACAATACACTGCGTTCCAAATTATTATGCAAGTGACACATCAGTAAGATTTCAGTAGAAATAAACATTCAGATTTGAGTTTTTCTAAGAAAGTGTTTGTTTGTTTATTTATCCATGTCTTTTTAGATAACTGGTATCAATCTCAGACAAAATAAATTGCCAGATCTATGGAAACCCTACTTAGAGGTTGTTCCACATTATTAAGCAAGTCACAGTTCTCATGCAATATGGAGAGGAAGAAAGATCTTTCTGAAGATGAAAAGCATGAAATGGTCCAATGTTGTGCAAAAGGCATGAAAACAACTAATATTGTGTGAAACTGAATGGAGATTATCGAATTATCATAAGATTTGTGAGTGATTTAGAGCACAGCAGAACTCGGTCAGATAAAGGCTTATTAATGAAAGTTCCTGTCAAAAAAATTAATCATATTAAAAGGGCAGCTATAAAAAAAGCCAGTGTTGAGCATCAAACAGGTATTTGAAGCTGCTGGTGTCTCTGGAGTCTCAAGAAGCTCTTCATGCAGGCTGGCAGTTGTGCGTAAAGATGCATTTTAGACACCACTAACCAAACCTCATGATTGATACCAGTTATCTAAAAAGACATGCATAAATAAACAGCTTAGAAAAACTAAAATCTGAATGTTTATTGTACTGAAATCCTACTGATATGTCACTTGCAGCATAATTTGGAACGCAGTGTATGTATTTACAGTGTTTAGAATTGTTTTAAATGCTTTGTTTTATTTATTTCTATATTACATTATTTCTGAATGTAATAATAAAATGTGATTTATACACCCATTTATTTTCCGGAAAGCAAGGTATTTGTTTTGGTCTTGCTCTCTTTGCTCTCTTGCCTCCTTCTAATGATGTTTGTCCCTTTTTAGATTCCTGTATCTGGTTGCGGGGGTTATTTTGTTTATGGTAACTGCTTGTTTCTTCACTGCAGCACAGGACACTTACATCACTGCTTCACCAGCTTTGACTAAAAAAAAAAAAAATCACCTTTTCAAATTTAGCTAAGGTGGAGGATCTGCCCACACTGACCCAATAATTAGCATTTCTGATTTGGGATGCTTTCTGCATGGAGTCGTGGGAAGAAGAGGTTTATATCCTCTCATCTTGATGTGTATCCAGACTCACTGTTTCTTGTTGATCTTGCAGTGTGTCAGCTGCAGGACTGACCTTGGGAGAGGGGCTGAGTCCGGAGCTCAGGTCAGAGTCAGACACAGACAGCTCTTCTGTAACGCCTGCTACAGCAGAATCAGAGGTAAGAAACAACCAACATTCCATTATATAAACACATTCAATTCAGCGGTTGTTTTGAGAATTCATGCTAGGATCGCTATCAAGATCACTATCTGCTGGCTTGCCTTTATTCCTGAATGAAATGACACTGCTAGCACTGCTAAATGATTGTAGACATGTTCCAAGAAGCTACAAAGTACTGCTTTATTCTATCCAAGTAAGTCAAGATCACTTGCCCTTCAAGTATTTGTATAATATTGTAATGTAATGTAATGCAATAATATTATCAGTAAGATTTATTGTCTTATTCTTACCAATGCTGCATTTATTAAAATGGTAATATTGTGAAATATTATATACAATAAATATATTTATTTTCTATTTTAATACATTTTAAAATGTAACTTATTCCTGTGTCAGCAAAACTTAAAGGTGCCCTAGATTCAAAAATTGAATTTACCTCGGCATGGTTAAATAACAAGAGTTCAGTACATAAAAAAGACATACAGTGAGTCTCAAACTCCATTGTTTCCTCCTTCTTATATAAATCTCATTTCTTTAAAAGACCTCCGAAGAACAGGCGAATCTCAACATAACACCGACTGTTACGTAACAGTTGGGATCATTAATATGTACGCCCCCAATATTTGCATATGCCAGCCCATGTTCCCAACATTATGAAAGGCATTACACAAGGGCAGCCAGTAACATCTGGATGTGCACAGCTGAATAAACAGACTAGGTAAGCAAGCAAGGACAACAGCGAAAAATGGCAGATGGAGCAATAATAACTGACATGATTCATGATAACATGATATTTTTAGTGATATTTGTAAATTGTCTTTCTAAATGTTTCGTTAGCATGTTGCTAACGTACTGTTAAATGTGTTTAAAGTTACCATCGTTTCTTACTGTATTCACAGAGACAAGAGCCGTCGCTATTTTCATTTTTAAACACTTGCAGTCTGTATAATTCATAAACACAACTTCATTCTTTATAAATCTCTCCAACAGTGTAGCATTAGCTGTTAGCCACGGAGCACAGCCTCAAACTCATTCAGAATCAATGTAAACATCAAAATAAACACTGTACTTACTCGATTAGACATGCTGCATGACGAACAGTTTGTAAAGATCCATTTGGGGCGTGGAGCACGAGAATTAAAGGGCCACACACCCTGAGTCGGCTCATTTCTAATTATGCCCCAAAATAGGCAGTTAAAAAAAATGAATTAAAAAAAATCTATGGGGTATTTTGAGCTGAAACTTCAGACACATTCAGGGGACACCTTAGACTTATATTACATCTTTTAAAAAAAAGTTCTAGGGCACCTTTAATTCAATATTCAGTGTCACATGATCCTTCAGAAATCATTGTAATAAGCTGATTTGGTTCTCAAAAAACACTTAACTGCTAAAATCAGTATATAAATATTATTATTATTATTATTATTATTATTATTATTGAAATATTCCTTCATTATTTTGATCCTCAGCTCAGTTACATTCATAAATGGAGAGCTTTCAGAGAAACCTGTTTAGTTTTTAAGAGCAGCACTATGCTAACTGAAAAACTGCATTTTCTCTTAGTCTGTCCCTCCATCTCCAAGTGACCAGAATCCATTGCAACAGATCGAAGAGGAATGTACCACAGAAACGGCCTCAGGAACCACAACTATTAGTACAATGTAACCACTGCAGCAGGCTTTATCCACTGCTTACATTCACGGCTTTGACAATACATTAAGACTGATATTTCTGTGATTGTTCTCATAGTATGACTGCTAAGTAGTGAAGAGTTAGAACATGTTATTTTGATCACTGCTGAAACGCCTGAGGTTGTTTCTGTACTGGCTGACATCCGTGGTGAGATGTAGAAAGATGTAATGCTTGAACAGTTATGCATTCCATGTAGCAAGTAATAACATGTCTATGACTCATAAGAACTGTTTTATATGTTCTTTTTTTTTTTTTTTTGATGCAAATCCTTGAGAACTAATTTGTTTAGCATATATGATATTCTCTCATGTCTTTTAATATAAGCTTTCCTCTCATAATTATTTAATAAATGTTCTAGCACACTTTATTTGGTAATGAAGCACTTTTTTCCCTCTCATTGGTAGAAATCACATAGTGGTGATGGTGGAGGGAATGGGATGTAAAGGTTAAGTCATTGTTCTGTATCAGTTAATTAAGAGGAATCTTATGCTAAAGTTTTACACAAGCTGTGTAACAATAGATGGTAATAATATGAAACTTATTTAGGCTTTCAGATTTTGAAATTATGTCCAGTAGGTGGCACTCTGGTTGTAACTGGCATAAATCTGTTTTTCCGTTTAAGAGATGATAGGCTCTGCCAATCAGAAGGTCTGAAAATAGAGGAGGTATTGCATGTAATTGTAAGATCAGATTACCTTGGATGGTTCTTTCCAAGCCCCTATGCTAGACGCTTCTGTTTTTACAGTTGTTTTCTGCAGTTTACATGGGATTTCATTCTCTCTCCCTGTATGTCATAGTTAAAACTGGCTAAACAAGTTAAATTAAGTGTTGCCATGGAAATAAAGCTTAATTTTTAAATACAAAATTATGGACTGAAACTATTTTTCTTTTAAAAACATTTTACTGCAACCTGTTTTCATGTATTTGTATCATTATCTCTTCATATCCTGAAACAGATACATACTTCAGTCCTAATTTGGATAATTTAAGTGTGGATGTAGAGCATTACCAGACTTTTCTGCTTCCTGTCATTAACTTGTTCCCACAGTCATCTCCATTCCTACCACTGTAACCTCATTCTCAATGGTGCTACAGTGCAGACTTGTCTGAGTACTTAATTGCCCTCTGGAGTGTTGGCATAATAACGGCTACCTGTGTTGCTGCACACTGAACTTCCCATTTGCACAGTGTGCAGAAGTCGCCAACTTTCTACAGAGTCAATAGCTACAGACCTCCAAACTTCATTCTGGGTTTGGCAGTTGCCAGGAGAACGGCTCTTGCCTGACTGAATTGTGCCAAGTGTAAACTTTGGAGGAGGGGGGATTATGGTGTGGGGTTGTTTTTCAGGGGTTGGGCTTGGCCCCTTAGTTCCAGTGAAAGGAACTCTTAATGCTTCAGTATACCAAGACATTTTGGACAATTTCATGCTCCCAACTTTGTGGGAACAGTTTGGGGATGGCCCCTTCCTGTTCCAACATGACTGCGCACCAGTGCACAAAGCAAGGTCCATAAAGACATGGATGAGCGAGTTTGGTGTGGAGGAACTTGACTGGCCTGCACAGAGTCCTGACCTCAACCCGACAGAACACCTTTGGGATGAATTAGAGCGGAGACTGCGAGCCAGGCCTTCCTGCCAACATCAGTGCCTGACCTCACAAATGCGCTTCTAGAAGAATGGTCAAAAATTCCCATAAACACATTCCTAAACCTTGTGGAAAGCCTTCCCAGAAGAGTTGAGGCTGTTATAGCTGCAAAGGGTGGGCAACTCCATATTAAACCCTACGGATTAAGAATGGGATGTCATTAATGTTCATGTGCAAGTAAAGGCAGGCATCCCAAAACTTTTGGCAATATCGTGTATATCGAATTACACATAGCTAAAAGTCAAAGTAATAATTATACATGCAACCCCAGAGAACTGTAGATGTACAAACATATCTGAATGCATTTTTAGGAAGTGTTTGGTTACAAAATTTTTACAGATTTATGCCATCCTGCCGCGACTGTTTTTGGCCAGGGACACAACGTTGCCATCGGACCAATGTTTACTGGGTTCTTTTAACCGTGACACACAACGTGAAGTTTTGATGAATTTCCTGGGATCTCTGGTGCACTGTGGGGGGAAAAAAACCAAACAAAAAACACTTTATAATTACACCATACCACACAATGGCTTGGTGGGGGAAACGTTTGTGAGAGAAGTATAGCAACGACCATTGGGTGAACAAATCATTCTTTTGAGTTAAATCTTTTAACTGAATCAGTTGTTGCAGTGTTCCTAAATTAGAATGAATGATTTAATGAATACAACTAATCCTGTTCTTGAGTTCATCTTACTGAACAATTTAATTGCAGTTTAATTGTTAACAGTTTAATTGCAGTCTGTTCCTCGCATAAAGTCATTGTATGGCTTCAGAAGATTTGGAATAAAACCAAAAGTTGGAATATTACCAAGCTTGAAGACTCCAGTTTTCATTCTTTGTCGCTGCATATAAAAAATAAAATAAAAAAAATACTACATATCTTCTAGATTTCTCTTTTTTTGTACTATGAAAAAGACGATCAAATGGGTTTGTGATTTAAATAATGTTTTGATGAGCATATGGTTCTCTTCCGTCCCTCTCCATACACACAGATATCTCTTCCCTCAGTAGCACATTCTTCCTAGAATTGTTATGGAAGTCATGACCTTAGTGCACTAGCCGCAAGGGTTCACATCACCCATAAAGCACAGCGTTCCGCTCATGCGTGCAATCGAGTCTCAGATGTGTCCTCTTGCTTAGTTGCCAGTGACGCTCAATTCGTGCAATCTGAGCTTTATATCTGCTGGCTGAGGTCAACAGACTCCCTCTGAGAGTCCAGAGGACAATTGGTATCATTCTTCAACTGATTTAAATATACCCAAATAACCATGGAATTGAATTTTGTATATGGGGAATATAAAAGCCAGCGTGGGTCAGATGATCCTAAACAAGAGACGGCCAACTCAAATTGAATAAAGTCTCCTACAATGGTGCCTGCCACGGTTGGTTTTTATTTTCCTCCGTCTGCAAAAGTCTCCCTATATATTAGCATAACCTATTTTAGTCCTTGTTTTATTTATTCATGTTGACATTTAATCTCTTTATTTGTTGTGCTCAAGACCTGCATATTTTTACCGTTCCCTTCAGCTAGTTCATAACACATGGCCTTTTTAAGGGCACGGTAGCACTTCTGTGACTTTATATGGGAATGCAGCGAGTTTGAATTTATTTATCTTATTCTTTACCGTCATGGCAGATCTAGGGCTGTCCCACGAAACTCCTAAAGCAGCATAAGGGTTCTCGGCCAAATGAAGAATGTTTTGTTTTACCTCACAAAGCATATCCGCAAACAAGATGCAGCTCGGTTTAGCTTGGGAACGGCGTTTGAGAAAATACAGGATGGTTTGGAAAATACCTCCCACCAGTCTGTGCATATTGTGGTCTTTATGCGTATCACTCAGATATAGTCTCTCAGACTATCTATTACAGGAAAGTCTGAATCCACATTAAATTGTAGATTAGCCTACTGTACCACAGAGCGGCGATCACTTTCCTGTTACTCTTTTTGTGCCTTTTGTGAATAGAGTATTCCTGGAAATCCATGTAAACGGCATTGTTTATGCGGAAAATACGCATTACTGAATTTCCCATAGGAATGAATGGAAATTCAGGACACTTAAACTAAACGTGCAGTTATAAATAATAATGAATAAACTCCATTTGACGTGACAGGTTTTTATTTATTTATTTTTCTTCAGACTGTGTTTTTTGGGTATTCACAAGTAGGCCTAGATTGGATTTACAACGAATAGTTTTCAAGGGTTTTTTGTGGCATAAAAGATAAAATCGCACAATTAAGTCTGTCCTCTAAATGTTTTATTTGTTAAGCATAGTTTAGCCAGGACAGGTCATTTTGTGTGATCTTGTGGTTGGGTCTTAGAAAAGCAGTCATGGACTGGGTTTTGGCCTTGGCCTCTGGACAAACCACAGTCTTGAAATACCTCCAAGCAATAACAACAATTTCCACTCATATGAGCACAATTACAATCCTGCATCATTTCCAGATTTTTTTCTTTAGTTGATATTAATAAAGCTCTGTAAACTGGTCTCGTGGTCCTTCCTTGATCAGGTGGTTCATTATTCTTTCCACATGCAAGACCATCTTTTTTCTTCTTAATTAAGATTTGACTTGAAAGAAATATGAAAAACAATTTATATTCAGGGGAATAGTTCAACCAGTCTTTCAGCAACTGTATGGCTGCATCTGAAACCACGTATTCTCTGAGTATAGGTAATTATTAAAAAAGTACTTTTGTGACCATTGAGGGAAAAAAAAAATATTATCTGGATGTATTATATCCATCTTGTTCTCATTGTCATGTAACCTACTGCACCAGCATCAGTTGCATCTCTTCACTGCCATTCACAACTCTTGTTCTGTGGCATCATGGGATAATAAAGTGTCCACACCGGAACTAGAAGTCCATCCTTTTGCATGCTGTTTCATGAATACTGTGAATGTAGACTTACTATTTTCACACTGTTTTTCACCTATAGTACTCTAGGGAAGTATTCGTATTTTTTCGGTGCAGCCTATGACTTTTTCTTTTTTACCATGGAACACAAAATGTGTTAGTTATAACAGAATGTCCAAGCTGCTTTTTTTCCCCTCCTCCGTCCATACAACGACAGATCGTGTACACAATTTCGGGCACTGGTGAGGACACTACATATTGGGACACTGATGACTCTATTTCGTTAGATATGATAATGTCCTCATTGTACTACAACACTACTGGTATTTATGGACAACAGCAGAACTGATATTTTTATTTTATTTGAAGTACATTTTGATAAATACTTTGCTTGTTACATATACATGCAACATTAATGTTCATTAATGGTCTAGCGATATATGTTTATGCTGACACATAATGGTTTGTATTAAAAAAAAACATTTTGCATGTCATTATGTGTAGTGAGTTGGCTCACATGTTTTTTTTTTTTTCACGCTTTAGAACCTCTGTTAAGAGAACAAAGTGGTCATCGATCCTCCCTGGTTTCCACGGTGCATTCATTTCAGTGCACTGATTTTGCGATTGAGACAGCCCTTAAAATGTCCGACTCCCTGATCAGTGCCCTGACTACTGAACGAGGGAGCTGATTGAGAAGCAGCCAGTGAATGTCGCACATAAAAATGGAAAGCACTTTCTCAGTCTGTTATGATTTAATTTGATTGGCTGGCTTCTGGGAATAAGGGCACACAGGTGTTGTTTAGTCAATCTGAAAACATGTCATACCTGATTGCTCTCGAGGATGTAACCGGTTAGTGATATCAATTTGTGTAGAAAAACTGTATATTCTGCTTTATGAATATGTGAAATATTCATAAAGCAGTAATTTTCTGTCTTTGTTGTCTATAGTCAAAGTTTTGGATTACACGAGACTAGATTATATTATAAATGTCTTTTGCCCTAATAAATGCTCTCTATTGAGTGGCACACTCAGTTCAAGGATTCCTTCTGTATTCTCAGTTTTGGGAGATATATTCCCATTATACTTTTTAGGTTTTGCAGAAAGCTAAATTTATCTCTGCTAAATGTTTAAGCTAGTTGTTTAAAATTGAGTCAGTTTATCATTTGAAGAGTGCTTTTGGGACAAGCTCTCATTTTAGAGTTAAATCTCTAGTGGAGAGAAGGAAAGCAGATATAAAATGAGAAAAATTTAGATGGGAGAATGAGAAACAAAATGGAGAAAAAATTGTCGGAAATTGAAAGGTTGTAGACTCAGTACTGAAAGTACAATGTAGAACTGACCTACGGGGAGATTCATAAAAAGAGTTTGTGAGCTTGTTATCAGAAAACTGTTTGTGGTCTGAACTAATTCCCATTACTATCTTGTAACCTTTTCCTCTCATTCATTTTCCCACAGTGATTTTTTGCATAAATTGTCTGCGTATTTTTTCTTAGGGGAATTTATTGTGGTTTTACATCAAATTTATTGTGGGGGATTTATTGTGGTTTTACATTAAATGGTCATGTTTGACCCTCTTTGTTTGAGAACTTGGCTGATATCCATTTGAGAACATGAACTGGTTTATGTTTTGGTGCTTCAGTACCCATCTTCTATCTCAGAAGCTGATAAAGGTCCAGGGGCCGTATTCACAAAACATCTTAAAGCTAAAAGTAGCTCCTAACTCGCCGATTTAGGAGAAACTCTTAAAAATAATGGGCATTTCAGTCCTAATTTTAGGAGTCCTAAATTTTTGCTCTAAGAGTATTTCACAAAGCATTTTAGCACTAAAACTAGCTCGCTAGGAGTAGTCAAGAGGACTCCTAAATCACTAAGACCAAATCACAAACAGTCCTAATCCACCTAAAGACACTGTAGCCTACACCATTGAGGGAATAGCAATAGAGCCTTGGGTGCTGAACCTTTTCTTCATAAATGCAATACATTTTGATTTAGAACAAATAAAAACATATTGTCTGATTACCTGTGCCAGTAAAGAAAAAAAATATATAAGTAAAAAAAAATTAATATATATATATATATATATATATATATATATTTTTTTTTTTTTTTTTTATTATATTATTATATTATTATATATTATATATATATATATATATATATATATATATATATATATATATATATATATATATATATATATATATATAATATATAATATATTATTATATATATATATATAAATAATAAGCGTATTTGGTGTGCTGTCCGAGGAGATCGAGGGCTCGGAGCTTGGAATTTAGCCCAAACCCAAAGTTATCCTTGTATCTCCAGCCGAGAGTGAGGAGCGGGTTGGCAGAGGGATGCAGAAAACTGTCGAAGTAACTTTAATCGAGACGGCTCTCGTCTGTGTACAGTATATATTCCTCCTCTCGAGCTGATTAGAAAGACTGTTTGAATGTGTTTCTCCTAAACTTTGTTTATAAAACGTAATTTGTTGCTTGAATTCTGCATTCTCTTGAGATGCAGACATCCAAGAGGTGGACACTTAACTGTATATACTAGTTTAATTAGTGACACTTAGCCTACATTTTAAAACCTTTATGCCAACAATATGGCAACATTTTTATTAAAAAATATTTATTTGAATAGGGCAACATTTGTATTTTAAAACCTTTATTTTAATGTGGAAACATGACACCTCATTCTACAATATTTCTATGATTAAATCGCTGACTCCTCCCCCATCAGCCAATCATTGTGTGTTTACTCCATAGCAACGAGGTCAACCCCGCCCTTACTCTTAGCTTAAGACTTCTGTCTATTCCTTAGTAAAAGTTTGTCTCAGCAGCAGCTAGTGGTAAGATAAAATGTTTTGTGAATACGGCCCCTGGTCTAAATTATGGGTACTTGACTACAGCAACCAACCTGTCAGGTACTATATAGCACCTGCTCTGTAAGGAGTGTAGGAGGACCATTCTGCCTCAAAATATGCTTTATTATAAAATTACTCTATAATAATAGACCAGCTGTCATTTCATGACAGACAGGTGTGTGCTAGAGAATAAAAAAACCTTTCTGGAAGGAGACAGTGGTTGTCATATCCTGCACTAAAATAGAGACAGTGGACACAATATTAAAATATCCATCATGTCTGAAAGATAAAGATTTATTGATATAAATATAAGCAAGCTGAACCATAGTAAGGTAAATGTTCTGTAATTATTAACATAGATGAGTCCTATTTGTTTAGGATTTGGAGAATTATAGAATTCAGGAAACCTATTTTATAGGATTGATTGGAGCTAGTATTGAGAGTTGACACTATGGAGATGGTTGTAGTAGCTATTATTAATAAAGACATTTTGAGAAAAAACAAAAGATGGCTACCATTTTAATATAATAGATGAAATGATTCAAGAGGTAAGAGGGTTGGATAGTGAATAGACATTTATATAGACATTTATATTATTTTGGGGCATCATTAAATATGAGCCGATTTATGCTGTGCGGCCCCTTTAAATGCTGACGCTCCCCGCCTATGGAGCTCACGCTTGCCTTAAACAGTGCCTAAACAAAGTTTACACCAGCTAATATAACCCTCAAATGGATCTTTACAAGATGTTCGTCATGCATGCGTCGGATTATGTGAGTATTGTATACTGTTATATTGTTTACATTTGATTCTGAGTGAATTTGAGGCTGTGCTCCGTGGCTAACGGCTAATGCTACACTGTTGGAGAGATTTATAAAGAATGAAGTTGTGTTTATGAATTATACAGACTGCAAGTGTTTAAAAAATGAAAATAACGACAGTCTTGTCTCCTTGAATACAGTAAGAAACGATGGTAACTTTAACCACATTTAACAGTACATTAGCAACATGCTAACGAAACATTTAGAAAGACAGTTTACAAATATCACTAAAAATATCATCATATCATGGATCATGTCAGTTATTATTGTTCCACCTGCCATTTTTCGCTGTTGTCCTTGCTTGCTTACCTTGTCTGATGATTCGGCTGTACTGCTCCAGACGTTAATACTGGCTGCCCTTGTGTAATGCCTCGATCATGGGCTGGCATATGCAAATATTGGGGGCGTACATATTAATGATCCCGACTGTTACGTAACAGTCGGTGTTATGTTGAGATTCACCTGTTCTTCGGAGGTCTTTTAAACAAATGAGATTTATATAAGATGGAGGAAACAATGGAGTTTGAGACTAAATGTATGTAATTTCCATGTACTGAACTCTTGTTATTTGACTATGCCAAGATAAATTCAATTTATCATTCGAGGGCACCTTTAAGGGACAATATTTGCCCCCTTAAATTGATTTTCATATGCATTTTTTTCAGATGCAAATGAAATCAGAATCAACACAAGCCATTGCACTGCAGTAGCACAAGCTGCATCTAGATGTATTTACACACTGTTTAATCCTACTCAGAGGTGGCATAAATGCAATTACATTGGCATAAGACATGTTTTAAGGTTAAAAAAGTTTTAGAAAGACTCGGGAGGCAAGATAATGTAACAATCATTTATTAACGATAAGCAAGCATAATATTGTAAAATAAAGTTCTTTGGCGTAGGCCCTGTCCGTAGCTCACATCCTGAGGGTTTCGGACTCTGCATTTCCTGCCTGAAGATGAAGACAGGGGCGTAGCTGACCCCCTGGACAGGTATGGACAGGGACCATCTTGGTGGTGGTGGGGAGAATGTAGGTGAAGGTTGGCTTCAGCATCTGTGAACTCAGACATGTGTAAGTACCTACCTTTTATACTCCAAGTGTTAGATAATGATTGGTTAGATCGAAACTAATAAGTGACATAACATTACGCTACAACACGCTAGAGCTTTCATTTCAGTAGAGAAATATGTAATGATGGTAAAAATGAAGTGATACTTTTAAATATTGTATCTGGCCTTTTACGGCATTGCTATTTTCCTGTTTTTACACTAGAAGCGGCATTTTGCCTGTTAGAAATACATGTTCAGTTTTAACGTTATTTTAAGGTGGGATACAGTCAAATGAACGGCAAAAGTCAGCATTTTGTTCACGTACCCCCTCTGTCACCTCATGTACCCCAGTTTGGGAACCACTGCCTTAAAAGACTGGAATCAATTGAGAAAGGTTCAAGAATGTGACAAATCTGGATGATATTAAAAAGACTTTTGGTCTTTCCCTTTGTTTTTTTTGTTTTTTTTTGTGGTTTTTTTGGTTTTGTAAAGTTGGTGGGAGTGATGAATAAAATGCATAAAGGCGATTTTCATTGTTGCGTAACATTCCAGTTTTAGAAAACTGCAGCATGAGCTAGTTTTATCACACAATAGAGAATCTTCTGAAATAAGCTGTTATTTATACATGCAAAAGGAAATGGAAGAATGGAGTGGCTGCATAACATGAATGTGTTTGTGGGCATTGAAATGGCTGTGTTAAGCAGGTCAAGTGCACTGCCATTTCGTAAATGTCACAAGTTAGCATTACGGATCAGTGTCTTTTGTTGACCTGAGATTGTTTTTCTTGCTGGGTCACTGATATTTAGAATTAGAGTGCCACAGCTTCAGCCACAATTGGTTCTCATTTACTCTGAAATGTGTGTGTGTGTGTGTGTGTGCGTGAGAGATGAGTGTGTATCAGCCCACACAGAGCTCATTTCACATGTTCTTGCAGTGTGGAGGGTTCACAGTGCAGTGCGGCAAGACATTCGAGCCCTCTCTGGTATCTTTAATTGCTCATTTATTTTCTCTCATTGCTCTGAAATATTCTCTGCTATCTCTTGATTGTAAAGGTGGCTTTTAATAGGGCTGCACTGAGGATTCCATTAACACACTGTGTTCTCTTCTTATCCGTTTGAGGGAGAAAATAAGAGAAGGGCCATGCCAAGGGCTGGAGGAGGAGATAACACTTTTATACAGTGACCTCCATTAGAAGGATAATTACTTGAAGCCCAGAGTCAAGACACTGCAATGCTTGGTAAGATGTTTTATTGACAAAAAGTAAGAGAAGAAAATTATCCACATGAGAGGAAAGAGATTCAGAAGCTCATAATATACAAAACATCACATGTCCAAACGTGGTAGAATGTGCACTTAATCGCGTAAGTTGCACTTACAGTGAGCATTAGGTTTGCATGGCTTTTAGTGCTCTGCCCATAATGCATCGTAAATTGTCCAGTTAACTTTCTCAATTCATTAAGTTTTATTGTTGCTTTCCATTTGCTCATAATGCATTTCATGAATGAGCCCTGTGTACCATTGCGGTAAGTTGCTAAACAAGGTCAGTTTTTTTTTCCCCACACTGGTTAACCAATCAGCAGTTAGTCTCAGCCTCAGACATCACACCTGTGGACCATTGCCTGACCGTTTGATGCTTAAGGCACAAAAAATTGGAACCACTTTGTGTTTTGAAGTTGTCATCTGGTTGAATTCTACAGGATTTCTGGAAACGTGTGTTGCAGTCAGTCTGGAAACAAAGCTGCTGTGATGTCAACCACTGTGATGTACCCCCTGTTTTTTATTTTATTTATTTATTTATTTTTATTGCATTTCCATGCACCTGTTTTTATGTGCTTTTGGGGATATTGCATAAAAAATGCCAGATGCACATGAATTATAAACATTTAAAAAATGTAAAAAAATAATTTACACATAAACTACGATAGAAACACATTTGCCAAATGAATCCATCGATGCACAACAAAAAACTCACGTGACTTTGCCTCAAAAGTGGATGTGATTGGATAACTGGAATAACCAGCGAACCAATTTCATTGCACAGCATCTCAAAGGTTGGTTTGATTGTTCTGAAATGACCAAGCCAAAGTCTTTCATCAGAATGAATTGGTTTAATGATCCGCAAGAAGTGTCTCACATGATTGGATTCCCAAACACCAGGCATCTGAACTCAAGATAACATGACAGCGTTTATTGCGTTTTGTCTGCGCGCAAGTCATTCATGATGTAGGGAAAAAAGAGCCACAGTGGCTTCCTAGATTCCAGCAACTTCCATTTTTATTACAGATACTGTATTTTGCAGATATTTACATTGACTTTCTAAAATATTGTAGGACTTTTTCTGTTGTGGCATGAAAATGCCTCTGCACAATGCAAGGCCAGTGTGCATAGAAACAGTTTACTGGGTCTTGTGTAGAAGAACATTACAGAACCCAGATCTGGGAATGTAGAGTGCCACATCGTTTTCAACTAAAAACTGAAAACTTTTTAATGACAGTGGTATTTTGGGGGCCTGAAAATGCCAACCTTTGAAACTGGTTTCAAAGTGCTAGTTTTGAAAACGTTATTGCCTCCAGGACGGGTAAACTACAAAAACAGTTATGTCATGTGCATGCATATTACGTGTTCTGTCTATATGTGCGTAGTTTTTCTTTACAAAGTGACATCGCCAACTACTGGCCTGGCATGCATAATACAGCGTTTTTAATTGTTTCTGTTGATCCGTGTGAACGGGGATCATTTTGACAACGTTTTCGCCTGTCCATGTAAAACGCAAAGGAGAACCTTTTCCATTTTTAGTATATCATTGTTGTGTAAACGTATCCATAGACAGTACAAACAGGTGTTCAAGATGTTTGCAACATCTGGAAGGCACTGCTTTCTATTGTAGCCATCTTGGTATACATTGTGACACTGTCACATAAAATACATGTTTTACCACTCTTTTTATTACAATGATTTTATGTATAATAGAGTTTTAATTGGTTTACATGTTTTTTATAGTCCATTTTATTCCTCTTACCTATTTTAATGTGTGTATGTCTTTAAATGTGTGTGGGTCTCCCTGTCATGTTACTGATCACATGACAGGAACCAGGAAGTAAGTCAGCTTAAAGGAGGCGGCATGGCAAACAATCAGCCCCTCACTAACAAACACTACGTACCTGGATTGTGGAGTTACTCACCTGTGGACTTACCTTTCTGGAAAGTACTGCAAACTTGGACTTTGTATATACACTGGTGGACATTTCGCACATTGGGACTTATCAGCACACTAGGATTCTTATGGACTGTTTTTGGTATGGTGCAAATGGACTCTCTGCTTTTAAACGGCCTAAGTTATTCTAGTTTTATTGTGCTGTTTTAAGTTCCATGTGGAAATTGTAAATACACTTTATTTATTCACTTTATTTCTATTGTCTGTCTCATCTTTTTAAACACTTATAACCTCTCACACAGTTTAATCTGACCCCATTTTAATCCATGTAAAATCGACCTATTGGGCCGATCGTTACAACATATACAAACATGGATTCATATTTGTGACCCTGGACCACAAAACCGGTCATAAGTTGCAATATTCAACAATACAGTGAATGGGTCAAAATTATCAATTTTTCTTTTATACCAAAAATCATTAGAATATTAAGTAAAGATCATGTTCCATAAAGATATTTTGTACATTCCCTACCGTAAATATATATAAAAATATATTTTTGTGAGTTGTATCTCGGCCAAATATTGTCCTATTCTAACAAACCATACATCAAAGCTTATTTATTCAGTGTTCGGACTGTGTATAAATCCCAATTTCAAAAAATTGACTCTTATGACAGGCTTTGTGGTCCTTTGTGGTCACATATGTTGTGTGCATACTGCAAATGATAGTCATTTTATCATTTGATGCAGGTGTTTCAGTGATATACTGCAGATGAGCCAGAGCTCAAACAATCACATTGTCCAAATAAAAATAAAATTGCAGGTTTGGGTTTGAAGCAGTGGATTCAAGTAGCCTGAAGGAGTTGAACACAAAAACAAGCTTGGTTGTGACCTACATCCTATTTGATGGGAGACAGTGGTGCAATG
This sequence comes from Megalobrama amblycephala, assembly GCF_018812025.1. Classification (NCBI taxonomy): domain Eukaryota; kingdom Metazoa; phylum Chordata; class Actinopteri; order Cypriniformes; family Xenocyprididae; genus Megalobrama; species Megalobrama amblycephala. The sequence goes on along the minus strand of NC_063050.1, from coordinate 30,446,325 downwards.
AACATCTATCACATCTATGGCACTTTTAGTGCAATCCACGGACTGATTTTTATTAAAGCTAACAGATTCAAACTTTGGGTTGTATGAAGGTCACATTATGACTGTCATAGAAACTTTTTACCATGCCTTCATTGTCTTTTCCATCACGACCTACAATTCTGCAAGTAATAAAGATTTATCAGTTGACTTTGACGAGACAAAGGTGTTAATGAAAAGAGATTGAGGTGAAAATAATGTGAAGAAATTCGGTAACACTTTACAATAAGGTTCATTATTTAAACGTATTAATGTATTAACTAACATGAACTAACTATGAGCAATACATTTGTTACTGTATTTACTAATCTTCGTTAACGTTAGTTAATGAAAATACAGTTGTTCATTGTTTGTTCATGTTAGTTTACTGTGCATTAACTAATGTTAACAAGATTTTAATAATCTATTAGTAAAGGTGGAAATTAACATTAACAAAGATTAATAAATGCTGTATAAGTGCAGTTCATTATTAGTTCATGTTAACTAATGAACCTTATTGTAAATTCAAGGTAAATATACTTTGTGAACAGAAGTTTTTATTATGCATAATTTCCAATCAAAATGTAATTTAATTTTCTAATTTCCAAATTTGTATATATTTCAAAATGGATTTTATTCCTGTGATGGCTATTAAAAAAAAAAAGAAAAAAAAAAAAAAAAAAAAAAAAAAGTTTATTTGAAATAGAAATCTTTTGTAACAATGTAAGAGTCGTTACTGTCACTTTTTATAAATTTAAAGGATTAGTTCACTTTCAAATGAAAATTACCCCAAGCTTTACTCACCCTCAAGCCATCCTAGGTGTATATGACTTTCTATCTTCCACCAGACCGCCTTCTATTTTCAACTTACGAATAAATTATAAACTGGCATTGCGTGAGTTAAGTTTTTTCGTAAGTTGAATAGGGAAGGTGTAGGACGTAAGCCAGGGGTCTCAAACTCAAATTGGTGGAGGGCCGTTGCTGTGATTGACACCTCATAGGAGGGCCATATTAACATTCAAGCGTAAGAAAGCGCAACATTTCAGAAAATTTACTTTCCTTTGCATTATTTCTCATTTACTTCAAATTTCATTAGGCCTACTAAAATATTTTTATACCTATACTATAAATATTCTATTTACCGTACTAAATGTAAACAGCAGTGTCTCATTGTTACAGAGTGTAATATAATTATATAATACTATTACTAATATAATACTACTAATATACTAATATAATACTATTAATTGCAATAGTCTGGTGCAACTTCTCACATCCAACAAGGTGCATGGAATAAAAAAAATTAGTAATTTAGGAACAAAACCAGCAACACGTGTGGTCAGAAATAAACAAAAAACAAAAAATAAACAAAAAACTGGAGCTATATATCAACTTTATTTTGCCAAAAAAATAAAAATCTCTCATTGTTACATGCATTATTAGTTTTTAACATCTAGTGGAAGTATTTTCCCTTACTTTATGTTAGCTTAAATAACATTAAAATCTTGCACTGAACAACACTGTACTGAACAAATACAATCCCTGAATACATTTGTACACTTCTGTTTCTTGACAGACACCTGCAGCGCTTGTGCTCACACAGCTGAGACACATTTTATCAAGATGCCGTTTGAGCATTGGTAACGTTTAATGGTTGCATCGGACGCGTTGCGGTGGTTTAAATCGACGCTCGTGACTTAGTCGAGTGCTTTTACCGTAATTTAAGCCGCGCACACACTTACTAGGCAAGCGCGCTCATAATAGAAGCGACGCGGTTGAGAGCGCAGCTCATGGTTGCATAGCAACGACAGACGCCACTGGAGCGAAAACAGTCTATGAGCGAAAGAGCTTTGGAAAGGAGGAGAACGCGGCGCGGCCGCTTATATGAATGCCCCCATAGAACGGCGACTTTTTCTTTGCATATCAGACAGGTAGCAACTAGAGAATAATCATAATAATTTAAAGGGCCGGATTATGTTTTATTTTTGAGATCAGTTGCGGGCCGGGTATAGGGGGAGGGCGGGCCGTAAATGGCCCGCGGGCCGGCAGTTTGAGACGACTGACGTAAGCTTTTCGAACTGCGAGAGTTTTACACTTTCTTCGTAAGTTGAATACGGAAGGCGGTCTGGTGGAAGCTAGATATTTTACTTCATAACGTTAGATATGGATATTTTTTTTTTACACAAACGCATCGCTTCGCTTCAGAAGGACTTTAAACCACAGGCTAGGGAGTTTACAGTTTACACTGGCGCAGTCTTTCCGTAAGAATGTGAGGGAGTGACAAAGAACGTGCTGAGACGGCTCCAGTACACGGCCTGAACTTGGTGTGCTGTATCATTTCAGTGGTTTAGTGTGGGGTCTGGTGGACTCTGTTGACTTGGGGTCAGTGACCAGCCAACCACAGTCTTGGGTGGTTGTCATGGAAACAACAGCCCCAGAAGGCAGACAGCTGAGGGGAGTCTGGAAAGGTATGTAGATGACTCACCTCTCTGTTTGTGTGCATGTGTGTGGGAGTATTCTTCTGAGATTTTCAATTGACTTCTCCACTGAAGATTTGGCCGTACTTCCCTTTGTTTGGTCAGAAAACCTGCAGGGCTACAGATATCCTATGCAGGGCATGTACAACATAAGGTTATGTATCAAATATTCACAAATTAGATTTTCATTCAGCGAGTATTTTGTCTATCCCTTGATACACATCAAAAGAGACAAACAAAAAGTAAACAACAGTAATGATTACTTTTATTTATAAACATAATTAGAAAAAATTTCTTGTTCCACTGTATTTTAATTTCAATGAGCAGAAGGAAATAGCCAGGCTCTATTTCATTAGTGTGTCAATGCTGATGAAATCTAATGTAATTGTCTCTTGTGTCTGCCTGTTGCACCGTAATGTTTGTCCCTGGTGTCTCCGGAACAGACAATGGTCAGCTAAACTGACTATTGTTATTATTTTGCTCAACCAGGCCTGTTTTGACACTTACTGCCCTCATTCATACAGAGTTTATTTTTTCTCATAGCAAATCGCTATTTTGTCCTGTTCACTATATTCTCTGCTTGTTAAATTTGGCTCTTTATGGGGACTTACCATGGAGTCAAAGCCAAAGGCTTACAGGAAATTAACTCATCATACATAGAAATCATTTTTTTTTTAGCCACATAATAAAAAATGAAGACTAGCACTTGGCAAGCATTTGTTTGTGCTTGGATTTTCCATAACGAGGCCCCCCTCTCTCTCTCATTATCTTGTTGCTTTCACTGTCCTTACTTAGTGTGTATGTGAATGATTGTATTTGTGTATGAGAGCGAATGTAATACAGACATATTGCATCTTAAAATACACAAATTGGATCGCTTTTCCAAGCTTCGAAACATGCATCTGGAAAGAAAATGTAACCTATCCCTGTCTATTATCTACTATATATAGCATTACTAACATTTCACTGGTGAACATTTCACCAGTGAGGCTATAATAAAGCCTTATTACAATGAAATAACTACACAATAAGTTGATGATGTTAACTGTACCAAACAGTTTTATACATTCTGTACAGTGCACTACTTTTCAAAGGTTTGGGGTCAGTAAGATTTTTCATGTGTTTGTAAAGTCCGGAACACACCAAGCCGAGTACCCTGCTTTTTGCGAGTACCATGCTTTTACCATGCCTCAGAGAAATACACTACTTTTTCAAGTTAGCATAATCAGATGCAGCTTTATTTTTAGTAACAGTATAATACAGTATTTTCTCCATCATACAATACATTTGTACTTAATCGCATGCCATTTATCAGCACAAGCCATCCAGCATTTATTACTATGACATTCTAAAATCGATCTAGCTTACTGCAGTGTGCAACAAGTGTCTCACAGCGTTTGCTTGGCAGCAACTCATTTAAATGTGTCTAATATGATCAACAGCACTGTGTTACCTCATACGCTTGACCGGAAGAAGCAGTGCCGGCGACTGTGGCATAATAAAAGTTCCTCTGCTGTCGAGATGCGCTGCTTCATACTACAGTAACGTTAATCTCATCCATGAACATGATTTCTGCCCGAGTCGCATCCCGATTCTTTTCCACCAGCTGTGAGGTGAAGACAACATATCCCAAGATTCCGGCTCAAACTTGCCGTCATCAAGCTACGCCTTTGTTTTGAATAGGCGACCTCTAGCAGCGAAAATTCTACATACTATGCCTTTAAATGTTTAACCAAGTCTGCTGGGTAGTTTTATTTACTCAACTATTGTTTAAAAAATACAATATTGATGGCTTAAAATGAACCCAAAATTTAGGTTAGAAATTAACATTTATTCATTTTTTTTAATTAAATGAACATTTATTAATGTTTACTAAATAATAATTAAATAATAAACATTTATTAAATTGCTTATTAATAAATGTTCACCTTTTGATTATTACTGTTGCCTAGGGGGCACGGAGTGCGCGATTTAAAGGGGCCGCAGCCTGAATCGGTGCATAGTTAATGATGCCCCAAAATAGGCAGTTAAAAAAATGTATTAAAAAAAATCTATGGGGTATTTTGAGCTGAAATTTCACAGACACATTCAGGGGACACCTTAGACTTATATTACATCTTGTAAAAACTAAAAACTGATTCTAGGGCACCTTTAAAAAGATGTGTTAATATTACAACAATTGTATGAAATTTATAACAATTATATAAAAGTGAAAAATCAAAAATCAAATCAAGCTTGCGTCCTGTGATGCCCATGCCTGCAGATGTTGGTCACTGAGCTGTTATAGTCCCCATAGTACTAATATAACACTGCATGTGAAGCCACTGGCAGATGGGAAGACACAGCTGTTATTTATGAAGGCCAGAGGGTTAAACCCAGAATCTTCCCATCTCAGACCCAAACATGTCAGATCTCATATCCTTATGCTTATTTAGATCATCCTGTTGTAGCATTGCTTCAGTACTGATCTAGAAAAGATGAATTTCTCTAGGCAAAGTGTCTTTTAAAGTCATTTTAGACAAAATCTCTTTTAACTAGTTAAACTTTAGCTCATAGTATCTTTTGTAAGAATACACTGGGAATATTTCTGTTATATTCAAAGTCGAAGCAGTGTGGATGTATTGCTGTACTGACTGCATTCATTTTAGCGATGAGCTCCAGGAATATCTAATAGTGGCCTTTGTTAACAGACAGAGATCATATCATGACTTTTAAAGTTGGAGTGTGCTGTCTCTGATTATCTTTTGTGAAATATGATTTCACCCATAAACAAGCGGCCCTCTCACAGATAAGCGCTAGCATGAGTAGAACTAATATAAGCAGCGTGGCACGTTAATTAATGTTGATATGAATAGTTCCTGTGATTATGCAGACAGCCGTCATTTTCATCCTAAAATCTTGTGCGTCACAAATTGCCATAGAGACTGCCGACTGCACAGCCTCTGTGAGAACGTACATCTCTCGCGATCAGAATTGTTGAGCTAACCCTTCAGCTGAAGAAATAAGAAAGCTCTTATCAGTGCCGGATATAAGCTACAGCTTTGAGCAGACGTGAGCATCTGCAGAATGTCTTGTGTAGTAGAGCTAATACTATCCAGACACATTTGATATGCTTCATTTGATGGCTAACTGGCTTTGCAAGGACTCATGCAACATCTCTGTCCGACCACAAGGGTTGATATGCAGCATACTTGGTGGGTTCATAAATCTTCAATGTACTGGTACTGCGTTATAGAAGAACTTCTGTTGAAGCAGTCCAAAACAATGCACGATTCATGACTTTTAACAGTCAGACATTAGCCTGAGGTTTCAACAGGCCTACACTAGGGCATTTGTTTGCCTTTAGTAAGAAAGAGATCTTAAAGGGAAAACAAGATTAATTTAACTTTATTTGAGTCTCTGATGTGCCTTTTTTCTCTCTTTCAAAAAAGTAACAAAGTGGTTTCAGATATCAGAAAATACCATGGTACTTTGATGTGTGTACTTTGATTAGTCCATTCATATACTATGGTTTTTACATGATAATCTCAATTTCTGTCAGGACCACTATCGTCAAATATGTTTGATAATTGCATAGAGTTTGTATTGGCGGTATGGTTCTGTTCTGGGCAAGAACTCCCTGCGCATCCATGCAGCCTAGTATGGATAAGAGCAGGAAGAGCAGCGATAACCCCCCTTAGGGTAAACAGAACAGAACCAGCTTATGCAGATATCATCAGATTATCATGTCAATAATTTAACATGTACACATATTTCAAGAATTAGTCTGATTCAGGGGAATCATAAGGCCAATCCTGAGTGATGAGAGGAGGAGCTGGAGATGAAGGAGGGTAATTAGATCCTGAGAAATGCGATAGTACTGCTGATAATACTGAGGAGCTTATATGGATGCTGTGATAGTGTGGTATTCCTATAGGTTGACGTGAGTCTCCTGGTAGTCAGCTGATGCGAGCTTGACTGACGTGACCTGCCAGAACTGACGCTAATGCTTGATAATATTTAGATACTTGAAAGATACAAAAACCATGGTGGTAATACCATGTTTTTTTTTTTGTTTTTTTTTTAAATGTTAGCTCATTTATCCACCTTATTTTTTTAACATTTGAGTGGGAATAGCCATTTTTAACTTAAATGTGGGAGGCTTCTGGTGTTCCAGTTAATTTAGCTATGCATTTTTTTTTTTTAATCATATATTCTCATTTATTATCATAATCATAAACAGACTGATTTTGTAGTGCAAATAGTTTTACCGCTTAGTGCACTTTGTTTTTCTTCTAGATATTTACCTATAGTAAATGAATCAAATGTCTTGAAAGTAAACATATTTTTCAGAAATGCATAGTTCAGTCATGAAACTCTTTTGATTAACTGATTGGTTCTTCAAAACCAGCAGCACAACCAATCGATCTCCCTATTTTTTTCCCGCCCCAAACTGATCCAGCTCAGTACTGCACACAATGAGAATTTTAGCCCCCATCCTCCCCAGCACCACCTGTCTATCTGCCACAGTAAAGTCCCTACTTTACCTTGCAGCAGCAAGACGACAACTTCAGAGGTTAGTGTGTCCCGGCCTTAAGCCAGCAGATCAATCATTCTTATCAATAAAATGCTGTTACAGTAACATCTAGACAGGTGGTGCTGGGGAGGAGGAGGGCTAAAGAAAATTTTCATGGTGTACAGTACTGGGCAGGTCTGGATGGAAATAAATAAGGCTGTGTAGATAGTAGGGGTGTAACGGTACACGCATTCATACTGAACATTTTCGGTATGCATCTTTCGGTTCGGTACACACATGAGTTGTAGCCCATTAACCACTTTAACCACCATTAACTACCAATAATCACAAAAAGCTCTGTGTTTTGTTACTTTCAATAAGAAACAAAGTCTCATCCCTCAAATTCAAACAATAAATGCCGTTTTGACACTCTTTGATGTGGCGTGACAGATCGCTGTATAGGCACCTCAGTTCAGGCAGCGCGGAGAGCAATAATCATCTTTTCCTCTTAATACTAGTTACAGAATAAACATGAATGAACATCTGAAGGTATGTTGAAAGATACAGTACAACTTACTGAAATGTATCTCATGTAATCGCTCAATCAGTGTTTGCAGAAAGACATCAATGAAACAGCTTGTAAATATGTCACGTAGCATTTACCTCAGAAATGCCAATCAGTGCCCGCAGCTTGTTAGTTCGCAAGAGAAATGAACTCTTTCGCTACATATGCACTGTATTAGCCTATATATTCATTATATTTTACTTAACCTGTCTTGATTATTTAATGTATATGTTAAATGTATGTTTAAATAAATCTGTCATGAAAACAAGTTATGATGCCAATGTGTAAATATATATATTATAACTTCGAATTGGAGTAGAAACATATTTAGAAGGTAATGCAAAAACTGCCTTATATGCAATTTACATGTTTGCATACAATTTTTATGCGAGTATTGATTATCATATCTAAAAATAAATAGCAACTTAATTTAATAATTTGGGTTCTGTTGTTAACTGTAACCTTTAATAATGTGCAAGAAAGTGCTCCCTGTATATAGTGTACAACATTAGCAGAGATTTTTTATCCTTAAGAAAATGTTAATTATAATTGAATTTATTTAAAGACAGAGACGGAATTTGTTCCGTAAACCAGTTTACTAAAAAAAAAAAAAAAAAAAAAAAAAAAAAATTTGTTTCCTCCCTCCTGCTGTACGCTGCTGATTTGGAAGAACCAATCATCTACTTGGAAGAGTTTCATGACTGAACTATGCATGGACTGATCAGATGGCTTCACTCATATCAGACACCTCTTTTTGTAAGTCACTTTAAATAAATGCATACATGTCAATTTATTTTGAGAGTTCAACTCAACTCTCTCAACTCAGCTTTATTTATATAGCACCAATAAAAACAACAACTGTTGACCAAGGTGCTGTACAGTATAACAAACTAACACCATGTACAACATAAATTACAGCACAAAATAAACCATTAGGAAGACCTGAGAGACCTTCCAGGATTACGAACATATAGTAAATCAGTGATATATACAGGAGCTAAACCATTCAGAGCTTTAAAAACAAAACTTTAAAATCAATTCTGTAACAAATTGGGAGCCAATGCAAAGATATCAGCATTGGGGTAATATGCTCTCATTTATGCACACCAGTAAGGAGCCTAGCAGCAATGTTTTGTACCATTTGGAGACAGTTAAGAGATGCTTGGTTAATAAGGGAATTACAATAATCAAGCCTTGATGAAATAAAAGCATGGTTGACCCTTTCAAATTCCTTAAAAGAAAGAAATGGTTTTACTTTAGCTAAGACTCTAAGATGGAAAAAACTGGTTTTGACTACCGTATTAATCTGTTTGTCAAATTTTAGACCATTATCAGAATACACACCCAAGTGCTTCACTAGTGGTTTCATGCATGAAGACAAATGACCAAAATTTAGACAAGGGGAAGTAGCAGCTTCCAAGATTCAAAGACTATAATGTCTGTTTTGCTTTCATTGAAGTGAAGAAAATTTAAGCACATCCAGGCCATAACATCTGCTAGACAAGCCACCAAAGTATCACAACCCAAATGATCAGATCCCAGGGGCAGATAGATTTGGGTAGCATCAGCGTAACAGTGGAAGGAGATACCATGTTTCTTAAAAATTGACCCCAGGGGAGAAAATAAACTACTATTGAACTACTATTGATTTCTTCAGTGTTAAAACCTTACAAATGAGGGTGAAAAAAATACTGAGTTAACCTTTAAATTTTCATTTGTTTTTCCTCTATCCTAAAGTTCACAAAATTATTACTTGAAATTAATTGACATTTAGCTTCTGAATCGTTCCCCTTTTGTCTCTCTTTGCGTGTGTGTTGATGTATGCAAAAAAATGGTAAGGAGAAAATATGAATTATTTGAAAGATTTATGGCATGTGTGTTGTGAAAGTGTACTGATAATCATTATACACTTACTTTTTCTGTCACCTCCTTCTGTGTATGTATGAATTTTGTATTACTAACAAATGAGGTAAGGCGACGTGGGTGTGTGTGTATGTGCATAAGTCTCTATTTTTTAGATATCAACACTCTTGAGTGCTGGGACAGTAGATTTCCTGGCCTTTTTACAGTCTGCAGGGGTTCCTTTTTCTCCAAAAGAGCCCTGTGTAAGAGCCAGCGGGGGTGCAGGATGCTGGGAGGTGTGCGCCTGAGCTCCTGCTTTTGTTCCCCGCCGTTGATTGATGCCGACGGCCTTTACCACGCTCAGAAAGAGCAGCGTGAGACTAACCGGACCTCCACGGAGCGGAAGCTTGACTTGGCAGAAGACACAGTGAGAGGGAAAGCAGCAGCAGCGACATTTACAGAGGACACCAGCACCAGCTAAAAATTCCCATTTGGGAATGGTTTAGGGGCTGGTCCCTGTCAAAATTCCAATATTAAGTGCTATATCCTCATACCTGGTCTGCGAAGAGTGGAAATGGCAACAAGCTGATACTCTCTGCCCTGATGGGTGAACACCTTGTCTTCTATAACCGATCCCAGGTCAGATTCCTCCACAATAATGGATAAATACATACTAAAGACAAGTACAAATCTCATGTCAGCTTAGTAGACCACATTCTGTCCTAACCGTATGTGAAGGAAAAGATCAAATCTGCTCTTTATTAAACCCACAAGGCTATGGAGGATAACAGTGGCTTTGCCTCATATAGATTTTCTTTGATGTGCTCAGAGATGTTATATTAAAATCCAATATTGATCTTTTCCTGCTGAACACAGTGAGATGTATTCATCCAATCCACCTCATTTAAACAGTCTGGAATAAAAAAATGCCTGATGCCCTGTGGATTTACAAGGAGCCTCTTTCTATTGCCTGTAGTCTCCATAATCTTTGTGTAATAACATAAACACGCCCTATTTCAAAGCAAATCTGTTCTATGAAAAGAAGGCTGACCAAATTTAGCCAAAGGCATTTATTAGTTAGAGGTAAGAACAAGCCTCCAAATCCTCCTCCTTAGACCGGTGGATTTAGTGGACTTTGATTTGTGCTGCACTTTATCTTAAATTAAATTTCTCCAGTGTATAGACCTTGGGCTATGTTCCACTCCAGAAGCTTTGGGATGTCCCCCACACTGGGAACAGCCAAAGATTCCCTATTTTCCAAGCCGCCTTGTGACCACTGTGCTATACACATGCTGCCAACAAAATGGCACACTACTGGCCAATGAGCCTCGGGGGCTTGAAAGCCTAATTTTACAGACTCAAGATCAGCTCTTTGAGAGGAAATGAAATAGATGGTAAACATTGTAAGAGTACGGTATAATGGTGTTTAATGCTATGCGTGTACCTACACAGGCTACCACAATTACCATCCTTTTTTTGAAGATGACATGAGCCGACTCGTATTCGGTCTGTAGACACGCACAGCAAGTAAAACAAAAGTTCATTTGAATAATGTCTGCAATATAGGCATTTACAGGTGCTGCTGGCTCCTGCAATCATAAAGCGACTTTGTAAACACACTAAAAGTGTTTGTCATGGTGATGACGTCTTGACCATCCTTCGCATTCTTTTCTGAGTCAGCTGGAGTTACTCATTAAAAGTACCCTCATTAATCCTGGCAATCTTCTAAAGATATCCAAAGCCTTATAATTCACAACACAGGCATTCCTATTTTAGCCACTGACCTATGTTGATTATTAAACAAACCAAATGAAGGTACGAACCTCCTGAGCATGCAGCAGGACATTCGATTATATTGATCTAGGCTTGTCGCTATGGAGTTGGTTTACATAGAGGCTCTCTGAGGTTTATGACAGAGGCTCAAGGAAGAAATGTCAAAATGCTGGAAAGGTTCTCTCGACCGTTCATAACTATGCACTCAGGTCCTTCTCTAAATAAACAGTATGTGCAAATATTTAATATACAGGAGCTTATTTATATATTTGTCTTGGTCAACAGTAGGATAAAAGGCAATAAATTCCAAGCATTCATCCCACATTTGCTGCAGCCTTGCTCCAAATCTGAGAAAGACTTTTAAGTAGTGTGTGCTGTCATTCCTTTAAACGTCTCTCTGATGAGTACTTTCCTCTGTCTATTCATGTATTATGTTTCATTCTATCTAACTTCTCAGCTATGTTATATGTTAAAATTATAATTCACCCCAAACTAAAAATTCTGTCATCATTTACTCCCTCTCAAGTTGTTACAAACCTTCATGAATTTATTTCTTCTGCTGACCACAAAAGATATTTTGAAGAATATGGGTAACCAAACATTTGATGGGCCCCACTGACTGATCTATCTGTCTGTCTGTCTGTCTGTCTGTCTGTCTGTCAAATTCAAATTCAAAATTCCTTTATTGGCATGACTGTAAATAATACAATACAGGTGCTGGTCATATAATTAGAATATCATCAAAAAGTTGATTTATTTCACTAATTCCATTCAAAATGTGAAACTTGTATATTATATTCATTCATTACACACAGACTGATATATTTCAAATGTTTATTTCTTTTAATTTTGATGATTATAACTGACAACTAAGGAAAATCCCAAATTCAGTATCTTGGAAAATTAGAATATTACTTAAGACCAATACAAAGAAAGGTTTTTTAGAAATCTTGGCCAACTGAAAAGTATGAACATGAAAAGCATGAGCATGTACAGCACTCAATACTTAGTTGGGGCTCCTTTTGCCTGAATTTCTGCAGCAATGTGGCGTGGCATGGAGTCGATCAGTCTGTGGCACTGCTCAGGTGTTATGAGAGCCCAGGTTGCTCTGATAGTGGCCTTCAGCTCTTCTGCATTGTTGGGTCTGGCATATCACATCTTCCTCTTCACAATACCCCATAGATTTTCCTGTCCTGTTGGAAAATGAAATCTGCATCTCCATAAAGTTGGTCAGCAGCAGGAAGCATGAAGTGCTCTAAAACTTCCTGGTATATGGCTGCGTTGACCTTGGACCTCAGAAAACACAGTGGACCAACACCAGCAGATGACGTGGCACCCCAAACCATCACTGACTGTGGAAACTTTACACTGGACCTCAAGCAATGTGGATTGTGTGCCTCTCCTCTCTTCCTCCAGACTCTGGGACCCTGATTTCCAAAGGAAATGCAAAATTTACTTTCATCAGAGAACATAACTTTGGACCACTCAGCAGCAGTCCAGTCCTTTTTGTCTTTAGACGCGTCTGACGCTGTCTGTGGTTCAAGAGTGGCTTGACACAAGGAATGCGACAGCTGAAACCCATGTCTTGCATACGTCTGTGCGTAGTGGTTCTTGAAGCACTGACTCCAGCTGCAGTCCACTCTTTGTGAATCTCCCCCACATTTTTGAATGGGTTTTGTTTCACAATCCTCTCCAGGGTGCAGTTATCCCTATTGCTTTTACACTTTTTTCTACCACATCTTTTCCTTCCCTTTGCCTCTCTATTAATGTGCTTGGACACAGAGCTCTGTGAACAGCCAGCCTCTTTTGCAATGACCTTTTGTGTCTTGCCCTCCTTGTGCAAGGTGTCAATGGTCGTCTTTTGGACAACTGTCAAGTCAGCAGTCTTCCCCATGATTGTGTAGCCTACAGAACTAGACTGAGAGACCATTTAAAGGCCTTTGCAGGTGTTTTGAGTTAATTAGCTGATTAGAGTGTGGCACCAGGTGTCTTCAATACTGAACCTTTTCACAATATTCTAATTTTCTGAGATACTGAATTTGGGATTTTCCTTAGTTGTCAGTTATAATCATCAAAATTAAAAGAAATAAACATTTGAAATATATCAGTCTCTGTGTAATGAATAAACATAATATACAAGTTTCACTTTTTGAATGGAATTAGTGAAATAAATCAACTTTTTGATGATATATTATATGACCAGCACCTGTATTGCCAAAGCTTGGAATACATATACATAAAACAATAATAAAAACATCAGTATAATAGAAGAGAAAAAAAAAAAAAAAAAAAATAGTATAACGCTACCAAATATTATATCATATCATAACATAACTTAAACTTAAATTAATTCAAATTCAAAATTGCTTTATTGGCATGACTGTAAATAATACAATATTTACAAAGCATATCTACATAAAACAAAAATAAACATCTGTATGATAGAATAAAATTTTATCAAATATTATAACATAACATAAACTTAAATGAACAGTGTAACAAATTAGAACATGTCTGAACATTTGATACCACAGTGTTTTAACATAAATACACGTACTGAGGGTCACTGTTGTGGACAGTAGGGAAACACACTGAGGTCAGACACAATACACACACATTACAAACATTCACCTGCTGTCTCTCAGGCTGTGGCACATCCACACATATCTCACAGCCACTGCTGCTGTCTGTCCCTCTCCTAATATTATCTTTATATGTTCTACTTCAGTCATGGCTGTAAAGTTCTTTGTTGAGTTTATTTATTTATTTATTTTTAATTTGTTTAAGTAAAGATCTCTTATAGGTATGTATTTGTGGCAGTGAAGGAGGAAGTGCATTTTTGTCTATCTATCTATCTATCTATCTATCTATCTATCTATCTATCTATCTATCTATCTATCTATCTATCTATCTATCTATCTATCTATCTATCTATCTATCTATCCATCCATCCATCCTCTATCTATCAATCTATCCATCCATCCATCAATCTATCCATCCATCCATCCATCCATCCATCCATCCATCCATCCATCCATCCATCCATCCATCTTCTATCTATCAATCTATCCATCCATCTATCCATCATCATCCTCTATCTATCCATCTATCTATCCATCTATCCTTCCATGTATCCATCCATCCATCCATCCATCCATCCATCCATCCATCCATCCATCCATCCATCCATCCATCCATCCTCTATCTATCCATCCATCCATCCATCATCCTCTATCTATCAATCTATCCATCCATCCATCCATCTTCTATCTATCAATCTATCCATCCATCTATCCATCATCATCCTTTATCTATCCATCTATCCTTCCATGTATCCATCCATCCATCCATCCATCCATCCATCCATCCATCCATCCATCCTCTATCTATCAATCTATCCATCCATCCATCAATCTATCCATCCATCCATCCATCTTCTATCTATCAATCTATCCATCCATCCATCTATCCATCATCATCCTCTATCTATCCATCTATCCTTCCATGTATCCATCCATCCATCCTTTATCTATCTATCTATCTATCTATCCATCCATCCATCCATCCATCCATCCTCTATCTATCCATCCATCCATCCATCCTCTATCCATCCATCCATCCTCTATCCATCCATCCATTCTCTATCTATCTATCTATCTATCTATCTATCTATCTATCTATCTATCTATCTATCTATCTATCTATCTATCCATTCTCTATCCATCCATCTATCTATCTATCCATCTATCCATCTATCCATCTATCCATCTATCCATCCATCCATCCATCCATCATCTGTCTGTCTGTCTGTCTGTCTGTCTGTCTGTCTGTCCGTCCGTCCGTCATCTGTCTGTCTTTCTATCTTCATAAACCCCCATCTTTAGTGTTAATTTTGGATGACTGAAAGAATGAATGAATACATATGTCTAAAAGAATTCAAGTGAACAAATAGAGTGTCTTCCAGCTAAGGAATGCATTAACCAGGACCATCTGCTGTCTCCTCCATAGTGTATGTCTCCGGTCTGGCAGAGAGAGACAGAGTGTTCATCTAAATTATTACAAGCAGTAAGAGAGACCCTCGGATACTGTTTTTTAAAACTCTGGAAATGAGTTTGGAAGCATCCCTTTTCTATCTTCTGACAAAGGCAGTTGTACTTTATTGTAACATTACATGTGGAAAACACCTTTTGCATGAAACAGGAAACTTTTATTATAACTAAAAGGTGCATAGTAATGTTTTTCCAAGATTCTTAGCCTATTATGCGTATGCTTGTACTTCCAGTGTGTGCAATGAAAAACTTCAACATGGTAATCTTTTCTTGACCACATAAATCTAGACTTTCCAAATACATTGGTAACTCTGGCTTTAGTGTAACCATTATACCAAAGCAGGCTGTTTTTACTTCTGTGTTTAGAAGTACGGTAAGATCTATTTTCACTCTAGTTTAAACAGAGGGAAGTACATTTGTGTGTTTTGAGGAACAGATAAAATGTCATGATAGTTTGTCCCTTGTGTGTGTGTGTGGGTGGAATGCAACAAAAAGGAACCATGAATTTAAAGTGCAAAAAGTATCATGAAACACCATTTAAAGTCTTCTGTCCTTGCAGCATAAGTAACAGTTAAACTTTTGAAAGACAGTGTTGCAATCTTGTATTAGTAAACAATTTTGGTAATTGCTAAGTGCTTCATATACATTTATATATAAATCACTTTACTGATACAAGTACAATATATATATTTTATTGCCAGCATTTTTTACATTCCAGTTGGAAAGTGCTGGAATGTAAAAATGCAGTTGTTTGTAATGTAAATAAGTATGCCTATATTGATGTTAATGTACTAGATTTTTGTTTGTTTGTTTGTTTGTTTTTGCTTGTAGCTCTTTCACTCATTAACACTGACACATACACTTTTAGTTTTAAAGTGAGGGCTCTTTGTTTTCTGTTCTGTGTATTTTTTCTGGTTATCTGCTTTCTCTCTTCCTCTTGATACAACTTCCTCTGAAGAGAGAATTTGTTCCTGTCTCTGTAATACTGACACTCTCCAGGTGGTCCAACATTGTCAGTAATAAACTGTACATAATACCTGACAAGCATGTTTACGTGTATGATATTTAGACCACTGATATTTGCATGTTTTTGATTGTATCTATGTAACACAAAGAAGGAAAAGTGTATTTTACATAATACCCTTTATATGGTGTGTGTACACAGCAGGGCAGACACAGGGCTAGTTCCTGTTCTCTGTCTCCTAGTAGTCCATCTGTTTCCTCAGGACAGACAGTGTCTCTTCTCCACTCACATTCACATCTCCTTTTTGGAGCCTGCACTAAATCAACTCTCGCACCACCACCGAAGGTGTTTAGTTAGCACACAGCACATTTCCTGTGCTTTTTATCTTTGTTCTATCATTTCACGCAATCTCTGACATGATATCAACTGTGGTTTAATCTAGCACAGCTTGTTTTTCACTAGTTGCAAGTAGCTTGTTCGTCCATGCAAATTAGATGTGGGACACATTTAACTGTTTGTATTTTAATTATACAGTGTGCCACGCAAATCAAAATACAATGTACCATTATTCAGAGTCTGCATTCAAATATGTCTTTCATGATTAGTTTATTATGTGTGTGAAGCTGACAGACATCAAAACAAAACTGTTAATAATCCCATATAATCAGAGGGAAATTTATAAATGCAGGAATGTAATGAACTTTTAATATCACAAAATATGAATAACTTGAGTATAAAGGTTGATTTGATTTCAAAAGGTCATATCACTGAAAGTAGGCTACATTTTGTGCTTCATCCAGTCCAAACCTATTGTAGTTAAATACTGGGAAATGCCATCAGTGGCTGTTTGCGTTCTGGGAACAGACGACAGATTTTGGAGATCCGCTGTTGTTAATGTATTACTTACACACAAATATGCACAATACGTCTGCCCAGCGTCCCTATTTTTTTCTTTACATATGACATTGTGGCACAAAACTACACATTCGTGGTGCGCAAGGAATGGAAAGGTGAGTGTCCGAGAAAAGTGTTTGAATAACAGTTCCCAAAAGTGAGTCCCCTTCACTCCCTGCAAAAAACGTACTCGGTGTAACTCGTCCAGATTTTGTCCTCGTTTGGGTCGTTACTCGCGTACGCGCAGGTGCCCGTGGAGCTACAAGCAACCATGTGGAAGCCCACCTCCGCCAGCCTGTCAAAGGCTTGCTCCAGGAAATTATACTTCAGGTAATACCGAGACGTGTATCTCTCTGGGAGTCTGTCGGGATCTCTGCTCTCGTTCAGAGTCTCCCCGAAAACTTCTTTGGCGAGAGACGTTTTGCCGCACACGGTGATTCTCGCCACCCGTCGAAATTTGGCGTCCTGTTGGATGTCTCGTCCTATGGTGTAGGAGCCCCTGTACCCGATGGTTATGTAGCCGGTTTTTCTCGCGTCCAGAGTGAGCGGTGAGCGAGGGCCGGTGCTGGTGATACTCGTGCCGGCGAGCGCAGCCTCCTCCGGGTCGCTCTGGCACACCTCCTCGGTGATAGAGTTCTCTTTGCTGACTGCCGGTCTCAGGCGTCTCGCCAGCTCTTGAAGTTGAAAATATTCTGCCTCTTTAAGAAGGCTCGCCTTCTCTTTGAAGTAGTCGGGCAAAACCAGAGTCTGGTCCCGCAAGTAATCCAAAATATATCTGAACAAAAAGCCGTCCCTGTCCAAAAAGAAGCGTCCTTTGCTGTCGGTGGTAAGTTCCGCGGGTTTCTTCTGACTGAACATGGTCCAGAGCAAAGAATTGGGCACGGAGAGTAAAGTTGAGTGCCGCGTAACGTAAACTTGCCCTCCGACATTGAGCTCAATAATTTCGGAGAATCGCTGTGAAGCGTCCGCGCGACTTTTATCCATCTCTGCACAACTGCGCGAGACCTCCGGTGCAATCACGGGACTGAAGAAGAGTGGAAAGAAATATTTCAGCTTTGTTTATGTAGGCTAAACACAGTTACGTAGGAGGAGGAATCTGACGGCTGTATTAACTCTTTACTACCACAATGTAAAAAAAAAAAAAAGCTGCTAGAAATGTTCTTATTTATTTATTTCTATTTGCTTTGTGATGAAATATTTTTAGAGCATACTGTCTCCTTTTTGCATACATGCTGGCATTTGTGCGAAAACACTAATCCAGTATACTTTTAGGAAGTTCCAAAGATCAGGGAATTTACTGTACCAAGAGAGGCTAATATCTGATCTTTTAAGTGGATTCATGTTCCTTTGATTAGTGAAAAAGAAATAGTGCAGAATCTAAAATTCGTATTTTAAGATGTCCTCGTTACAGTGTAATTATACAATAAGCAAAGAGAAATATTAGCCTAACTAACAACATGCACTTATTATAATGTTATGATTAGGGCTAGTTGCATAATTTACTCTTGTTACGGTAACACTATTTTACAGTGTCATTGTTACACGTGTCACATGTAAGCTAGTTGCTGCAGTAATAACTATAACCCTAACCCTATAGTAATTACATGTAGTTAATTATTATTACTCAGTAGCTTACTGAAATGTATAATTACACTGTAACACGGACACCTTAAAATAAAGGGTTACACTTTATATATTAAGGTGTCTTTGTTACAGTGTAATTATACGTTTGAGTACTAATGAAAGATTAGGGTTTGGTTTGGTTTGGTTTGGTTTAGGGTTAGTTGCATGCATAATTTACTGTTATTACTATAGTAACTACATGTAACATTTGTAACAATGGCACTGTAAAATAAAGTGTTACCAAATAAAGTGTATAAGTACATGTATGTGTAACAAGGACACTAAAATAAAGGGTTACACTTTATTTTACTGCACCGTAGTTACATTGCAATTACTCAAATAAGTACTGAGTACTATTAATTAACTACATGTACTTACTATAGAGTTACAGTTACAATTTGTAGGGTTAGTTACTTGTAATTATGCACAATTTACTGTTATTAGCCTACTATAAGCACATGTAGTAACGGCACTGTAAACTAAAGTGTTACCAAATAAAGTGTTGCCATAAATTAGTGTGTACTTAATGCACACATAGATGCATTATTGTGAACAACACTGGATAGTAGTTTGTATTTCCATTAAACATTCACTACATATACTAACCTTTGAACCTGTAAAATAAATAAATAAAAAGACAGAAACACATGTTTTTTGTTGTTGTTTTTTCTTTGGCAATTGGTTTTCTGGTCCATTTCAGCAATATGCATATACCTACGGTTTTAGTTACTTTTGCTGTTTTAAACATAATCAACTTAAGAAAAGAAAATATAATGTAAAATAATAATAGGCCTAATAACAAATGGGGTAAGGCCACATAGGCCTATGTGCAACTGGCTGTGACAAAAGGAGGAAATACTCTATTTCCTTTAACTCTTTAACTCTTCATTTATCATTAACTAAAAAAGTAGAACTTTAGTTAATATAATTTTGCTGTTTACGTAGCTAATTCTTCTAGATAGTGGAAACAGGTAGCTCAATGTAGTTCTTCTAGCGACATCTAGTGGGCAAGAAGAAGCAGTTCATGGATTACGCAAACTGCATCCGACATTGAAAATACTGAATTAAACACATCGTTGTATTCTTGTTTAGTAATAGACATTATGAAATAATAGTAGTATAAATTAGATTATGTAATAAAAAATGCGAAAACAAAGCTTTTTAACAAAGTTACAGTTCTGAAATGTTACTTCTAACAGTCATACAAGACATATAAAACCTGTAGAGGTAAAAATGTTTTACTGTCCAGTAGGGGGAGCTCCCTTTAAAAAAAAAAAAAGGCCCCAGATAGTTTATTTTTCTCAAGGGTGCTGCATCGTAAATAATGCCCAGCTTGTGTTTTATAGACTGTTTTATTGGACTCTTATTCACCATCCTTATTAACTTAAGTATCAGTATTGACTTTAAAACGTCTTCTTTTATCAAGTTTTTAATTTAGGCCTACTATATTGTTGTAGACTATATCTTCATTTTTAGCTCACATCTGATTGAGATTTTGAAATTTTATAAAGGGAAATGTAACTGAAAGCTTAAAATAATATACAAGACACATGTAGGCTACATCATATTTTAAAAATAAAACATTTTAAAATGTAACAATAAAAACACGTACAGTGTACACAGATGCAATCCATAGGACTGGCTTCACAGACAGGGTTTAAACCAGAATTAGGCCTTAGTTCAATTAGGACATTTAAGTAGCTTTTATAAACGTGCCTTCGAAAAAACATTACTGGTGTACATCTTGAGACAAAACAATGGCACTGACATATTTTAAGATATGTCAGTGCAAGTTGCTAAAATGCAAGTTGCAAACATGCATTTTAGTCTGGGACTAGTTTAAGCCTTGTCTGTGAATCCGGGCAGTAATGTAGCACATTGGATTAAAATCTCAGGGGGAAAAAATCTCAGATTCAGGAAATACAACACATATGATGTTTACCCATATAGTATCCTATAAGCAAAACATTTTATAAACAAAATGCTGTCTAGAGAACGGTCCACACACATCATTGACTCCTAAAAAACAAAAAACAAAACCTCCTCTTAAATTTCCCAGAAGGCCCATTCAGTGTGCTGGAGTGTGGGAATAGTCCTCCATCATAAGACCACTGAGATGCTCTTATGACTGTGGGCAGATGGGAAACCACTTTTTGTTTATAAACCATTTCCTTTCTTCTCAGTTTGCTACAGTTTATGCCTTTAAGCATAACTAAAAGAAAAAAAAGGCCTTTTTATTTTATTTAGACATATTTTCATTTTCAATTTTGCATGTAAATGAAGAACAGAAACTGTCAGGTTTAGTTAGGCTACTCAAAAACTTGTAGGCTATTATGTGCTCTGGATTTTTTTCTGTTATAGCCTACTTTATCCTCTTCATTTTCATTTTCTACCAATTCATTAGAAAAATATCTCAAAATGGCAGAATATTTTCTTCCTCTCAGTAACAATTGTCTCATGGATCATGATTTTTTTTTTTTTTTATCAGTGGTGTAATTGTAATTAGTTACTATTTATCTTTTTTGATACTTTGTAGTTTTACTGAGTATTAAAGATATTAGCAGCTTTTTACTCTCTACTTCTCTCTCTCTACTACTACATTTTTTAACAAGTTTGTGCTCTTTACTCCAGTACATTTGTAATGAGCGATGTAGTTACCAGTTACATTTTGCATGGCATTTAACTTTTTCTGCAGCAGTTTATTTAGGTGATATCGCCATCTACAGGGCATTGAAGGCTTTTGCGTTTTGCCATTACTCACCCACAGTCGTCAACAAAGCTACTTTTAACGAATGCGAATGCAGGCTTTGGGTATTTAATTTTACTTAACATTTTTTTTTATTTATCTGTTATATTGAAGAGAACTTTATGAAGGATATTGGTTTACCCTTTTAAAGCACTTGAGCTTAACCGAGACTGTGATTGTAGACACGAGGCTGTTGTGTCAACATTGATTCATCGCAATTTTGAGGTGTTCAGTTTTATTTTGATTTTAGAAAATAAACATGTGAATGCTCTCCTACAAAATCAACAGTTTCTTGTTTTTCACTGGCATGTCTCTTGGGTGTTGAAGTCTAGTAGCCTACAGCCAGCCTACATTCAGCAAAATGCGTAAAAGTCTTACAGTATCTTAGTGATTTTTAACAATACTTAAGTATTTTACTTAAGTTATATTGGAATTGGTGACTTGTAACTTGTATTTGCTGTAAGGTATACTTTTACTCAAGTATGGTTTTTGTCTCTGTTTTGTTATTTTTTATTAATTGACAGTCTCATGGATCATGCCAGGTAAACCAGTACAAGTTCACCCCCTTGTGGCTGATGTGGTACATTGCGATGCACATGTTAACACTGGTCTCACGTGCACTGTAAAGTACATTTAGCTAAATTTCTGTCCTCTTTCTATCACTTGTGCAAAAACATCATTGCTCACTTGCAGACCTTTTTTGATTCAGCGAGGCAATTTTGAGACTCCACACACCGTGTCAGAATTTAACCACGGACGGTTCAAAATGGAGCATGTAACCCTGAGATGTCTGAAGAAAGCACACTTAATTAGACAGCTGCCTTCATCTCAGATATGCATGGTGTCATTCTGGTGAGACTGACTCAAGAGTGGAGTAATTTCATGAAGCATGTTACCAGGGCATCTGTGTGAGAGTTGCAGTATTGATCCAATGTCGTTCTGTCTATTAGGAAAGGTCAGGCACTGTTGGGAGAATCAGATAATTGGGCATCAGTGTAGATGAATATCACAGTCATGTTTTTTGTTCACTGAATAGTGTCCGGTAAGGTGGATAGATTGAGCATGTAGCACTTAAACTTTAAATTTCCCCATGTTCCGCCTTCACATCATTTCCTGTATTGGAGTGGAGGGGGAAAAAGCTGTTCAGTGAGCCGGAAATAATGAAGGTCATCTTCAGATTAGCTATTTGATATAGTGGTACATTACTCATATGATTAAATCATTTAAGCTTGGTGACAGACCTTAATATTTTAAAAGTTTAACAGCTAAAGCCTGATGGTCAGTTATTTTGACTGGAATTATTCATGAATGGCTTTCTAATGTAATCATATTGACACAATGAGTGTACTGACAAGTTACCTTTTTTAAAGAAGGTCCGTATCCTAATAGTATTATATGCAATATATATAATTAGGGCAATTCATCAAATGAGCCGCAAGACTCCTGTACTGTTTTCTAATTGATTTCATTTCTCAGCAGCTGGTTTGTTCCATACAGACTGACAGCCTCATTTGTAAACATAATGATAAGTCAATGAATCACCTTCTACCAGTCTGGCTTTTCATACAGTTTAGTCAATGATGGATTCTGGAGTTTATTTTAACCGAAACAATGCAAAATAAAAGGAACACAATGATTTGGAGTCTTAGAGTCAGAGTGTTAGACATAACATTTAGTAGTCTTTAACTAATAGCCCTTAAAAAAACTAATACAGTGGGGAAAATAATTATTTTATCCCCTGCTGATTTTGTTAGTTTGCCCACTTATACATTTTTATGGTAGGTTCTATAATTTTTAGGTTTATTTTAATGGATAGAGACAGAATATCAAACAAAAAATCCAGACAAATACATTATATAAAGGTTATAAACTGATTTGCATTTCAGTGAGTCAAATAATGATTTGATCCCCAAGCAAAACATGACTTAGTACCTGGTGGACAAACTTTTGTTGGCAAGCACAGAAGACGTTTCTTGTAGTTTGTCACCAGGTTTGCACACATCTCAGGAGGGATTTTGGTCCACTCCTCTTTACAGATCTTCTCTAAATATTTAAGGTTTCTTGCCACAGATTTTCTATAGAATTAAGGTCTGGGTACTGGCTAGGCCACCCCATGACTTTAATGTGCTTCTTCTTGAGCTACTCTTTTGATGCCTTGGCTTGGCGGAATATTATGGGTCATTGTCATGCTGGAAGACCCATCCACGACCCATCTTCAGTGTTCTGGCTGAGGGAAGGAGGTTCTCGTCCAAGATTTTACGGAACATATGGTCCTGTTCATCGGCGCCTCAATGCAGTGAAGTCGTCCTTAGCAGAGAAACAGCCCCAAAGCATAATGTTTCCACCTCCATGCTTGACTGTAGGGTTGATGTTCTTGGGGTCATAGTCAGCATTTCTCTCCCTCCAAACACGACAAGTTGAGTTGATGCCAAAGAGCTCAATTTTGGTCTCATCTGACCACAGCACTTTCTCCCAAGCCTTCTCTGAATCATGTAGATGTTCAATGGCAAACTTCAGACAGCCTGTACACGTGCCTTTTCGAGCAAAGGGACCTTGCGGGCACTGCAGGATTTCCATCCATTGTGGCATAGTGTGTTAGCAATGGTTTTCTTGGTGACTGTGGTCCCAACTGCCTTGAGATCATTTACAAGCTCTACAAGCTGTAGTTCTGGGCTGATCCCTCACCTTTCTCATCATCATCCTTACCCCATGTGGCGAGATCTTGCATGGAGCACCAGACAGAGGGCGATTGATGGTTATTTTGTATTTCTTCCATTTCCGAATAATCACACCAACAGTTGTCTCCTTCTCACCAAGCTTCTTGCTGATGGTCTTGTAGCCCATTCCAGCCTTGTGCAGGTCTACAATCTTGTCCCTGACATCCTTTGACAGCTCTTTGGTCTTGCCCATGGTGGTGGAGTGGTTTGAATGGAAGATACAGATTCTTTGGACAGTTGTCTTTTATACTCGTAACGAGCTGACATTAGGAAGACTTTCTTAAAGTGACGGGACATGGGCACATAAACAGTCTGTAGGAGGCAGAATTCTTACTGGTTGGTAGGGGATCAAATACTTATTTCACTTGATCAAATGCAAATCTATTTATAACCTTTATATAATGTGTTTTTTTCTGGATTTTTTGGTTGATATTCTGTCTCTATCTATTAAAATAAACCGACCATAAAAAATATAGACTCCTCATTTCTTTGTAAGTGGGCAAATAATCAAATAATTATTTTCCCCACTGTGTGTATATATATATATATATATATATATAGTGTAATAATATAGTTATTATTACTTTTTACAGTTAACATAATAGTAATTTTATTGCAAGTAAGGACTTGCATTGCTTAAACTAAATTGTTCTATTTAGCAATTTTACAATTCACTTAACTGTACACCAATTTAAGGGGTAATGAAATAATTTTACTAATGTTTTATGGGAATGTTTTATGCTTGGATTACCATATTTCATTTGTTTTGGTAACACTTTATTTTACAGTGCCGTAGTTACACGTTACTACATGTGCTTACTATAGTAATAACAGTAAATCATGCATAATTACAAGTAACTAACCCTAAACCAAACCCTAACCCTAACTGTCTCTATGGTAAGTACATGTAGTTAATTAATAGTACTCAGTACTTATTTGTGTAATTACAATGTAACTACAGCACTTTAAAATAATGTGGAACCCATGTTTTAAATCAGATATTCACATTATTTGATATTTGCCTGGAACATAAAGGTACAGAGTACTCTCTGCCTGGTCAGCAGCAACCTACTGGAGATCAACAAAGCAGTCTTTTAAAAACTCCCAGAATGCCCTCTTTCTCTAAACTGTCTATCAAACCCTTTTGTCAGGTGACACATAGGACTGTGGGCTGAATTTTAATGGAACTCTTTGCCCTGATATATCAACATGTCAGTCTTTTCCTCTCTGCTCGTCACGGTTTGTTTTTCCCAGTCAAACCCTTGTCATTTAAATGCAAAAAATCCCATAAATTTGTTTGTTATTTCCTGTCTAGCCTTGTCATGCATAAGCAATCACTGCCTTGTGTCGTGGTGTGCTTCTTCTGGTCTTAAGACAGAAACAGTCATGATGTTTGCATGTTCCAAGGCTTGAGAAACCACAGATTGTGACGTGCATTTGTCATATTCAATGATATTCTGAATATTTCATATTCTATTCTATTCTATTCTATTCTATTCTATTCTATTCTATTCTATTCTATTCTATTCTATTCTATTCTAGTGTTTTGACAGTATCTGAAGCCATAAAATACTAAGAAGGGCTCAGCTGGACCTATCCTGGTTTTATATGGAAGATTTAAATATGTTTGCCATGCCAGTGTATGTGTGAAATATCATCCTTTTATATTCTATGCTCATAAACCAGAGGGCAGCATTGATCAGCTGTGTGTGCTTGTCAAATGAAGCCTCACTACAAGCCAAGAAAAGAACTGAAGTTCAGTGAACCCCTTTGAGTTACAGCTCACTCGGTTACAAATATCATCCTACTATTTTACTCTGACAGTCTATTCAGCCTTTGTTGTTGGCTTTAAGTCATATTGACCTCTGACCTTTGAGAAAAGAGCCTTTTCCCCTGATGTCTGCCATTTGAAGATTGCCTGTTAATTTCAGCACAGAGAGTCTCAGTCAAGATGTGTTACTGCAGACATATGAAAGTCTAATCAGTCTTGACATTTTCAGTTCTTTATCTGTCTTTCCTCTTTTGCATCTCCTCTGTCTGTCTGCTGCAGTGGTGTGAAGGTAAATGAGTCCTCATTAAGTCAATAGTGTGTGTGTGTTTGTGTTTTGGTTGGGCTAAGTTATGTCTTCGCCAGTATACCATTTAGTTTTGCTTCGGCTGCTTGAGAGCACAGCATAAAAGAAGAGAACATAATTTGATGTATAGTCTCATAACTAATAAGCAAGTACACCCTGAGGTAGGATCTCAACGAAAAGCAAACCACATTATAAATGTGTTTTCCGTTACACAAACTGTCAGATTTGAAAAAAGGTGACAAGAAAGTCCCTCGTGAAGCTTAAAATATGTCTTTAAGCTTTCAGTCGCTTTCCTGCAGTATATTAGGTTGTGTTTTCATACCTTCCTTTTCTCTCTCTGGGAGATGTTAGTCACACAACATTAGCTTCCATCACTTCTCAGGAGAATCTTGGCATTTCAGAGTCTAAACTGCTGAAGCAACACAGTGATTAAAACAACAACACAGAAAACAGCAGAAACCTTATAGTTCCTCTAAAGCTTTAAAGATAATCTTTATAGAATAGTTCACTGAAAAATTACCCATATTACACCCAAAATGTTTTCTTTTTTCTGAGATATTTAAAGTACTAGAAAAAAAATATAATTTACATTAAATTATATAATTTACTTTAAATTACAAAGATACCAAACGTCTTTTTGTTTCTCATAGCCAGTAGCAACGTACCAAATTTGTGTCCATTTGTGCATATTCAGATTCATGACTTTGGAAGCCTGGTTTAGCCAAAGATTTTCAGTGAATAATGACTTTAAGCCAAGACTAGGCAAAAACATTGTTTTTTCATGCACTGGTCAGTTTTGAGATTTTGGGTTATTTGGCATTTCCTAATGTGTTGTTTCAGACTAGTGGAAAGAAAACATCCAAAAATACACCTTAAAAGGGATAGTTCACCCAAAAATGAAAATTATCATATGATTTACTCACCCTCAAACAATCCTAGGTGTATATGACTATCTTCTTTCAGATGAACACAATCAGAGATTTATTTAAAAATATCCTTAGTCCTCCAAGGTTTATGGCAGTGAATGGGGGATCCGCATTTTGAAGTAAAAAATAATGCATCCATCCATAAAAAAAAAAGTAATCCATATGACTCCAGTGGGTTAATAAAGGCCTTCTGAAGAAAAGCGATGCAGTTTTGTAAGAAAAATATCCATATTTAAAACTTTATAAATTTAAATAACTAGCTTCCGGTGGACGACCGTACGCAGAATGCACAAGTTGATTTGCGGCAGAAGAGTATCCTTTGACCTGACGCACAACTAATGATGAACGTGGAGGCGCAGAGGATAGAGCAAAACAATTCACCGGCACGGATTATAAGTCTAAAACGATCATTTTTAAAGAGAAATGTTGGAGAAAAGGTGTCTAAGCTTACAATACTCCTACATCTTGCGTCATACATTGCGTCAGAGGGTTACTCATTTGCCGCAAGTCAAGTTGCGCATTCTGTATACTGTCGTCTGCCGGAAGCTAGTTATTTGAATTTATAAAGTTTTAAATATAGATATTTTTCTTACAAAAACGCATCGCTTTGCTTCAGAAGGCCTTGAGGGTGAGTAAATCTTGGGATAATTTTCAGTTTTGGGTGAACTATTCCTTTAAGTATTTATGTTATTACACTTTATCTGTTTGCGTCTGTAGATTTCGAGTTAAAATTTTTTTCTCCTGCACTGAAGAAATCTCAAATTTAGCAGCACTTAAATACCTCCAAACTTTCCAGTTTTATTCCTTATGGTATCTACAGTATATTCTGAAGGTTTTACAGAGGGATTTGTTCGTATATCATTTGCCTGATTTTATACATTTTACTCTTAAAGAAAATGGTGATTTGTATTTATTTATTTATTAATTCTTCTGGCTATTGACAGCTTTTTCTGGTTTATGGGATGATGAAAAGAGATAAAAAATCAAAAATCTCTTCTGTCAAATCCCTTCTGACTCTAATATCTCAATGATATACAACATGAATTTTGAACCTCTGCACAGACCCCAAACGACGTTTGCTCAAATAAAAAAAAAAAGTTCTCTTTGTCCAAATGACATGAAACTTTGTACAGTTGTTAACACTTTCTAGATCTACAAAGAAAAAAAATGGAGTGATATCTTGTTTTTATGTTAGTGTAAAAAAAAAAGGGTCACACTCAGGGTCTTCGGGGTCTCCACAGACCCCAGGCAATAAAATGTAATTTTGTAACAAAATAATTGTTTTTTAAAAAACAAATGTAATTTTACTCTGTTTATTAATGTTTTTAATTCATATTTGTGCAGTTTTTGGAGGATTTGTCATATCTTTAAAAATTTATATAAATAAATAATTTTTTTTTTTTTAAATACAAAAACAGCTTATATGTAAAATTCACTTTATAAAAGAAAGTTAAATTATCCATGTTATCCCCATGAATGAAAGTTAGAAATGTTTCTAACTTTCATTCATGGGGATAACATGGATAATTTGACATGGTTTTGTGTAAGATTTTTGCTACAGAGCTCCACTATTTGCTATGTGTTATTTGACTGACTGAAATACATCTTTTCACAAGTATTTTTCAGTTGGATTTATATCTAAAAATTATGAAAAAACTTGGAGTAAAAACATTAATAAACAGAGTAAAATTACATTTGTTTAAAAAAACAAGCATTTTGTTACAAAATTGCATTTTGTTGCCTGGGGTCCGTGGAGACCCCGAAGACCCTGAGTGTACTTCCCAAACGAAGACCGCACAAGGGTTAATAATATAATGCCTAATTTGCATATTTAAACATAACAGTTCTTGGAAAAAAAACCTTGAAATACAAAAAAAAAAATTGCAATTCTTAATGCATTCGGTTAACTAGGGAATTCAGTATGGTCATATATAGTTAATTTGCCAACACTTTACAATAAGGTTCCATTAGTAAGTTAATACATTAACTTACATTAATACCAATGAGCAATACATTTATTACAGCTGTTCATTGTTAGCTCATGTCAGTTCAGGTTCATTAACTAATATTAACATCAACTAAGATTGATAAATGCTAGAAGTATTTTTTAGTGTATATAACTAATATTAACAAATGGGACCTTATTGTAAATAGTTAGTTATTTTTTTATCCTTTTCACCTGGGGTGTCTTGCCTTCATTTAAGTTCATCAAACAAAGTGATCATATGGCTTCAGAAGACTTGGAATATAGTGCAAGAGTCATACTTTTATAATACATTTATGGTGTTTTTTATCATTTTTGCATTGACAGCTCCAGGTTACAATTCACTTCATTTTATGGAAAAGAGCAGCATGAACATGCGTCCTGACTTCTAATCTAGTCTACGGAAGAGAGAAAAGTGTACAGTTTTAAAACAACATGTGGATGAGTAAATGATGACAATACTGTTTGTTTTTGGACTATCCCTTTAAATGAACAACATCTGATTGTGTCTAACATTAGATGTCTTTAAATCCTCCCCTTTAGAACGGGGTAATCACAGTGAGACTGATGGCAATGAGTGGTGCAAGTATTTGAGCTATATTTAGAAGATGTCATTCCTCATGCCCAAGGGAGCTGAGGGGAGTCGATCTTTATTGGCGACGCAATCATTGTGTACAGTAATTCTGCCTGAAATCAGAGATGTTACTAACTGAAATTAAAGCCATACATGAAGATATAATGATAAACACATACACATATACATGAAATGTTCCATAATATTCCCAACGTTCCATCAATAAAGATCAATACTTAAACAATTTATCTAATGTAACATTTCAGCTTGTCTTGACCTTTAGCACATTTGAACCCTGACTTCCTGCTTCCTCCATCTTTTCCCATGCCCAATGTCTTCATTCTCATAGACATTCTTAATGGTTGAGCAATTCACCTTCTCTCAGGGTTACAGCTGTACCCCTTCACTTTTCAATCAGTGCTAATGGATCTGCTGGCCTGCGTACAGCTCAGTAAAAAGCTTCTGTACACACATACGCACATTCATACACACTCCAAGGCGCTTTCTCTGCCCCGAGAGAGTGGGCTAGCATGCCAATGAAGGGAGATAACCCTAAGGATGTTCTCATTAAGTGTTCTATCTCAGTACGTCATTTCCCCTACTCCTGAAAAAAAAAAAAAACTTCAAGGTACGTTAGCAATTTTAGAAATAAGTTTTGCTGGTTGTAAATATTATGGAAGCCTGCCTACAGTGTCTTTTGAGTAGAAAGTGCCAATCACTGGTAAAAGCTCTTAACCGTTCTACAGTGGTCAAAGTTTGTAGCATTCAAACAGCACAAAAGCTTGTTGGTTACATTTGACTGGAATATCCTCATACGTCCCACCCCCTCCCTTTTGAGTGATATGCTACAGAGTGTTGAATAGCGACACATGGACACTGCTTGTTGCCCTTAGGGGCTTTCTTTGTGGTCCCAGAACAGGGATATCACAAGAATAGGGCAAGAGTACTGCTACTATTGAATTAAGCAATGTGTGTGTGTGTGTGTGTGTGTGTGTGTGTCTGTGTGTGTGCATGAGCAAGAGGCAGTACTGGCCTCGCAGGACATTTCATCTTATGAAAGAGACTTGCAGTCTTAAAGATTTAGCTCCATTCAAAGACAGCAGACAGGGCTGATATAACAGATGAACGGTCTGTATTGTAAGCTAAGGGATATCAGTTCCTCTAACTCAAATATATTTTAATAATCCTGCTGGAAATCACATTTTGATCCTTTTTTTTTTTTTTTTTTAATTTGGACATGAGCTATATAATTGGCTTCCAGCTGGATTATTCAAATATATTTGTGTTAACGGAATTGATATCCAAACATAATTTCCCTCAGATTACAGTAGTACAGACCATCTCGAACAAACAACACATCAAACCTTGAAGCAGATGGGCTACAGCAGCAGAAGACCACCGCGGATGCCACTCCTGTCAGCTAAGAACAGGAAACTGAGGCTACAATTTGCACGGGCTCACCAAAATTGGACAGAAGAAGATTGGAAAAATTGTTGCCTGGTCTGACAAACCTCGATTTCTTCTGCTGGTAGGGTCAGAATTTGGCATAAACAACATGAAAGCATTGATCCATGCTGGCTTATATCAGCAGTTCAGGCTGGTGCTGGGGGTGTAGTAGGGGCCCTTTGGGGTGCACTTTGGGCCCCAATTAAGCACCGTTTAAATGCCACAGCTTACCTGAGTATTGTTTCTGACCATGTCCATCTTCATCTTCTAATAGCTACTTCCAGCAGGATAACATGCCGTGTCACAAATCTCAAATCATCTCAAACTGTTTTCTTGATCATGAGCCTCCACAGTCACCAGATCTCAATCCAATAGAGCACCTTTGGGATGTGGTGGAACGGGAGATTCGCAGCCGACAAATCTGCAGCAATTGAGCGATGCTATCATGACAATATGGACCAAAATCTCTGAGGAATGTTTCCAATACCTTGTTGAATCTATGCCACAAAGAATTAAGGCAGTTCTGAAGGTGAAAGGATGCCCATCACAGTACTTGGTGTACTTAATAAAGTGGTTGTTTGAAGTTGATATAGAGTCAGCAAAATTTGAAAAATTTGAGTTAAAGTTTTCTGAAGGTTCTACAACAAAATCACCTAGCAACCATACCTTAAAATCCCTGGTAAAACCCACACCAAATTTGGCACAAACCAAGTCAAAACCCATATCTTTAACCCTCAAATGCGTGACTGTTTCACCAGTTATTCTTACATATTCGGGTCTTTATGGACGGATCTCTACCTGTCGCGATAATATAAAACTCCTCTGATATTAAAGTAACAATTACAAAAGAATAAAATAAAGCATATTTTGTTACCTTTTGGAGCTTGAAAGGGCTCGGTTTGAGCAGATGTTTTATGCCATCATCACTGTCCTCGTCAGAGCTCATTTCCCAGTAAGTTCAGCAAATAATGGGCCAGTTTTATGTTTGAGGTCACGAATAGGAGCACATTCGTGATCTCAAATGTATTCTCTAAACTATAATTTTCAGCATCTTCAAAATCAATATTTCGGTCGCTAACAGCTTCACCAGATCCATCCAGTAACAGTTACAGTCATATTTGATTGTGTTCAGTACTTGCTCTGCAGTAAATCGCTGAGCCATTTCATGTTTTTCTTATTCTTTCGTTTTCTGTCTGAATGAGTCGTCACTTCAGCATTGTGTATCAGACATTACCACCTTGTGGAATAAAGGTGAATTACACTTATTCCGTCATCTAAAATTTAATTATTGTTGTGCAGAAAAAATATACGTACACTCATACACACCTCGGGTCGTTAGTGACCCTATACAATTTCTACAAAAAATTAATACAAAAATAGGCATTCTTTAATAATTTTATGATTTTTTTTTCTTGTTAAATTCTTTATAATGAATTGATTGAGGAATACCAAGAAGGTTGATGTCTAACTTTAAAAAATGAATGAGGAGGAGGGTAGTGAATGACGTCCCGGGTCACTAAAGACCCGAGGTATGCATTTAAGGTATATATATGTTCAACTTTTTTTTCCATGATTCCACAATTGTTTGATTAACATCAGTGAAACAGACAGCCTATAAATTAAGACCTACTGTATCACACAAATCAGATGTTTTTCTCCAACAGTTAACCAAACGTTCACTTAAGACATAACAGATAATGTTTGCGTGAATACTCGCCAAGATTGATTTTTTTTTTTTAATTATTGTAATTCTGTGTATGTGTATATCGGGATCGCGCACTGTCTGAGGTGTCTTTGTGCGCGCACTTCCAAAGTGTCAGTCAG
This sequence comes from Megalobrama amblycephala, assembly GCF_018812025.1. NCBI lineage: Eukaryota > Metazoa > Chordata > Actinopteri > Cypriniformes > Xenocyprididae > Megalobrama > Megalobrama amblycephala. The sequence goes on along the minus strand of NC_063050.1, from coordinate 30,413,336 downwards.
CGTGAAGATCATTTTATTTACGTCAGCTTGAGCTTGAAAATCACATTTCATTGGTTCAGACTCATGCCATCGAGAATTTGCTATGAATATTCACAAAGTTGGAATGCTGCGCTTTAAAACGATAGCAAACTTGTGTTGAGGGAAGCGCCATGCCATCGAGAAGCGAGTAGATGACATTTTTCATGGACAAAAGAAAGGTATAGCCTACTCCTCTCAGAAAACATACAAATGAATATACTTTTAGAAGTTTAATTGCTATTTGGAGCATTAAGATTGCTAGACGAGGGCTTAATGAACTTGTTTTTGTGAAAACCTCAATTCCGACAAAAATTGATATTTTTCACTTCTTTTGCTCGAAATTAGCTTGTGCGCATTCCGACTCATTTTGCCAGCACAGGTCATATATATATATATATATATATATATATATATATATATATATATATATAATAATAATTAGGCTATAATAAGGGATGTGACTGGCTGACATTAAATCAAACATGCCATCTCAGTGTCATTAATAAAGAGTTTAACAAGTATACAAGATTTTGATAAATCAGGTTCATTCAGCTATACAAAATGGCTCTTATAGATCTAGTGTCAGATTCTGTTTCTCTGAGGCCATTTCTGAGCACTGTGGAATTGACCCTGTCTCATTTCTCTGCCATGTACTGCTGGGACTGTGTCGCGCTGTATGTCTCACACACTGCAATTATTGGCTTGGCTAAAGGGGATGAGATAAAGGCCCACTCATCTAATCTGGAACCACTGAGACTTACTGAGAGAAATAGAGTCGGTGGTGTGTGCGTGCACGTGCCTTCATATTCGTCTGTCTAACTTGCTGTCTCGTTCTGTCTTTCTACATTAGTCCCTCTCTCTTATCCCTCCATCCCTTCATCCCTTTCTTTCTTTGTTTTCCCTCCCTCCCCTCCGCCCCTTCTCTCTCTTTGGCTGCCTCCATTTTTCAATTAGATGTCCAGCAATTACATTACAGAGGCCATCACTTAAGGAACACATAAATAGTCCTGAGTCGCCCTGCTGGCTGAGAGTAAAAGAAAGAGATGAGATAAAACACTTTCACGTCAGAGATGGAAGGAATTTGCTGCATCATAACAATTTGGGTTATCGTCATGTTATGCACTTAAATATGATTTAAATGCCATAAATAACACAAATGAACTAAAAATAACTATGAGACTATATATATATATATATATATATATATATATATATATATATATATAAAAAAAATCCTTTAATATAATAAATATAATATAATAAATTACACACTATTTTCAATATCTACCCAAATCAGAATCTCCATAATTGTCATTCACCAAGTTAATAGATGCCGGATAAAGGATCTAATGGAAGTATATTTGTGTGTGCTGTTTTAAAGCAATAGTTTATCTAAAAACTAAAATGATGTCTTCATTTACTCACCTTCATGTTGTTCCAGACCTGTTTGACTTGTGTGGAAAAAGAAAAAAAAAAAACTATCTTGAAAAATGGCTATATAAAACCTTAAAGGATTCTGTCAGATGCTTTATATATAGAATCTTTTAGGGGTTCCCAGCATGGGATCATTAGTTTTAATTAATTAATTAATTTTATTTGATCTAATTTTTTTATTTTGATTAAATTTTTATCAATTTAGCAGCTTTATCACTAGAAAAAAAAAAAAAAAAAAAATGACATAACCCTTCAAAGAATTATGCAATCATTAAGACATTTCTTCTAGTATAGAACATTTTGGCATAAAGCGTTCTTTAAAAGTCAAGAACCCTATGGGTTCTATATATACCTTTTTTTTTTCTAAGATTGTATATTAGTTTTTACAATATCCATGCTTTCCCCTTTGGAAATCTTGCACGGTTTGTGAAAGAGTGTCTGTGATTTTTTTTTTGTTGGTGTTTTATATAACACAAGTCATGTAGGACAGTCCCATGTGATTGTCCTCAGGGAGGACTGTGGTGAAAAGCGTACGTGACTGAGTAACTGCATCATCAGAATGACAGCGGAAGAGGTTGTGACTGGTTTTATCATACAATAGTTTGGTTGGCAGAGATATGAGAGAGGAGAGACATGGAGGAAGAGAGAGGAAGTGTAAGTCAATAAAGTGATCCCTGAGGAGTAATACACTTTAATGCCTGTATTCCTCCTTTGGGTCCTTTAAATTCATAGCCGTTCTTTCAGATATTGATCCTTTAAAACAGTCACATGCACCAGCTTTTTAGGGACATCAACCTGTTTGAACTGATCTGAATGCACCAGCTAAGTGACCAAGACTATTGGAAAGCTAATGACTGAGATTGATTTTACAAGATCCAATCCACTTGCTAAATCAAGCCTGTTTTTTTTTTTGTTTTTTTTAAATGGTGCAGTATATGGCCAGCAGGACACGAAGCAGATGCTTCTATCGCTGACAGTCATGTCTGATACTGATGTGCCCTCAAGGTCACTTGTTCTAGTCACCCCATGTCAAAAAATGTTTCCTTGTCAACACCGATGACTTTGCTGTCGAAAAAGAGAAAGAGCGAGTGGGAAAAAGAAGGATGTTTGGTCTGTGAGAACAGGACGCACCCATATAAAACGTGTTATGATGACATTCTAGATCTTCAGGGAGAAAATACTGTGATGAGAAACTACTCTGCAAACAGTCACGGTACTGCTTTATGGCCAATTACAAATTATTTTCAAACATTCTCAACAAGCAGCTGTCCAAATATTTATATTTATTTTTCCTTTTCCATTGGTGTATTTTTTTTTCTTTTCTAAATGGTTACATCAGTGCCACCCCATCCCTAATTTAGGGTAAACTTTATGTAGAAATTTTAGTATTGGAAAAAAATACAAATAATATTACATTTACAAGCAGAATATTAGTAAACAAACATATATTGTAAAGCCTTTCTGAGTAATTTTTAAATTAATGGAAAATTAAAATGGAAAATTAAATCTGTTCCCAACCATGTAAATAAAGCACCCAAGCATTTTGTTAAGGCAAGCTGAAGACACACTTTGATAACACTATTCACCATAATAATAATAATAATAACAATAATAATAAAAAATAAATAAATAAATAAATTTATAAAGTTTGCAGAAAGGTCCATTTTTATGCACAAATGACTCTGATTTGTCTGATATTTATGAAAGTTTCATGAATGAGTGATGTGAACTTTAATCCTACATTTCATAAAATATTTAGCTTTTTTTGTCACTTAAAGGGTTAGTTCACCCAGAAAATTATTTGTTTTGTCATTAATTACTCACCTTCATGTCGTTCCAAACCTGTAAGACCTTTGTTCATCTTTGGAACACAAATTACGACATTTTTGATATTTTTATTTATTTATTTTTTTTATCCCCCAATAGAAAGTAACATTCAAGGTCCAGAAAAGTAGTAAAGACATCATTAAAGTAATCAACGTGACTACAGTGGTTCAACATTAAAGGATTAGTCCACTTTCAAATAAAAAATTCCTGATAATTTACTCACCCCCATGTCATCCAAGATGTCCATGTCCATCTTTCTTCAGTCGAAAAGAAATTAAGGTTTGTGATGAAAACATTTCAGGATTATTCTCCTTATAGTGGACTTCAGTTGGACCCAAATGGTTGAAGGTCAAAATGACAGTTGCTTTATAAACACAAATGATCGCCTTTGCAAGTGCTTCCGCCAGACCGCCTTCAGTATTCTTCAAAAAGCTTACGCTGTATGTCCTACACCTTCCCTATTCAACTTATGGAACGAACGCGGCACCAGTTCTGTTTTTTCCATAAGTTGAAGACCCTTATTCCTCGTCTGGTATCATTTAAAGCCCTTTGAAGGACATGGACATCTTGGATGACATGGGGGTGGGTAAATTATCAGGAAGTTTTTATTTGAAAGTGAACTAATCCTTTAATGTTATGAAACGACGAGAATCATTTTTTGGGCGCAAAAACAAAACAAAAATACGTTTACGTAAAATATGTCCGAACACATGCGTCGTGCTGCTCACGTGAACAGCGTCGGCCAATACTGAGCCGCCGTTTGGATGTAAACACAGAAGCGCTGCACTGCGTCAACTGTGTACGGGACTGACAGGGTAGAGAAGAAATTGTTGAATAAAGCCATTATTTTGTTTTTGCACACAAAAAGTATTCTCGTCTCTTCATAACATTAAGGTTGAACCACTGAAGTCACATTGATTTTAACGATGTCTTTACTACTTTTGTGGACCTTGAACGTGGTAATTATGTTGCTTTCTAATGGGGGATAAAAAAACCCCTTGGATTTCATAAAAAATATCTTAATTTGTGTTCCAAAGATGAAAGAATGTCTTACAGGTTTGGAACAACACAAGGGTGAGTAATTAATGACAGAAATTCCATTTTTGGGTGAACTAACCCTCTTTAAACAAAAAATATTTGATTACACTTTATTTTAAGGTGTTCTTATTAAATTGTAATTACACAAAAGTAATGAGCAATATTAGTACTTAGGGTATAGGGTTAGTTGCTTGTAATTATGCATAACTTACTGTTATTAATACAGTAAGTACTTGTAACATGTAACAAGGACATTGTACAATAAAGCATTACCAAGTCTTTTATTGTCACTTAAATACAAACTACAATAAATTTTCTTTCAGTGCTCAAAATTGTCTATTGCTGTTCAGGAAAGTCAAAAAGTAAGTAATTCTTTGCAGATACTATTTTACCTCATCTGTAGTCTCTTATCTTTCTCATTACATCTTCTGGTAAGGCCCAAAACTATATTTCCCAGCATGCCCAATTATTCCCCTACGTTTAATGAGAGCCAATCTAATTACACCTGCCTCCTTCAATAGGGAGATGATTTCTTGACAGATACATGAAGACCCTGGCATTAAGAGAAGTACAGCTGAGGCTGCAGAGGAGGCATGTCCTAAGATTGTCTTCTACAGCACACTGGGGACTATGTAGCCACTTAACAAAGAATAGAAAGGAAATTCTCACTGGGTGCAGTTGGTACAACATGATCTGTATCCGTTACAGATTTGCAGAAAAGGAAATTGTTCAAATAAATAATGACGGGCGTGAATACAAATGAATGCTGCCTGCTAGCTTCAGTCACAGGCTGTGCTTCTAACAGTCGTTGTGGGAGATTTGATCGATTGAAGCATGAGAGAGGACAAATGTCCCTCACTTAGGCTGATTCAATTAGATGCACCATATTTCAGCTGAGATTCTTGAACCTCAAGCATTTCATTACGGATTTGTGAGGGGAGACGTGATCACCAAGAAAACCAGAGACTGCCCACATATGAAGTAAGCTAGCAATTTAAAAATTAATATCCCTGATGAGTATTTCCTTCGAGGTTAAGCACAGAAGACATCAGGATATAACTAAACTGCTAACCGTGACTGTATCTTTTGGCGAGTAAGTAGTCTTTGAGGTTTTTCCAGACACCTTAGATGGCCACAAACAAGGATAAAAATGGAAGGATAAAAATGGCTTGACTTTTGGCTAAGCTAACAGTACCGCCCCATTGCGGTGATTATTAATCACCACAAGTGCTCTTCGCTGTTCTTTTGTGAATGGGATCTCTGGCATATCCAGCCTTGACGATGTAATGGGATTAAATTTTGGACAGCAAGGACAAAATGGAGGACAAGCTCGGGACATGGTTGGGTGGGGCGAAAACAGCGTCATCGTCCACCCCCAGGACATTGACGCAGTATATGAAAAGACGCATAAGAGACCCGGCCCAACCCCCGCCTTTACTTCCCTCCTCCTTATTCACCCAACTACCCCTGCCCCGCCCTACTAAGACCAGCAGAGCACTTAGAGTAATGTAAATAACGGACTGGCTATTTTTAGAATGCCGTCTCTTAACGGTGACATTGGAAGTCGAAGAGAGTTAATGCCATAAATTGTCACGTTTTCGTAACTGCCCGCAGATCCTACAGCAGTCCGCAGACCGTTTTGGCTTTCGAAAAGGCATTAGACTTAGAAAATGGGTTTGGCGTGACAAACGGGAATAAACACAATGTATTTAAACACACTTTGTCAAGTTTGATGAATTTAAACAGAAAATTCAGAGTTTTTTGTGGACTGGATTACTTGCCTAGTAATAATACACAACTATGAAAGTCTTAACAATAAAATTTATTATCTTTTAATAATCCTATGTTTAATCTGTAGGCCACAATTAATTAATAAATAAATATAGATTTGTGTAGCTGGCTCCAACCGATCCAAATAAATATATATGTACTTATATATAGAACGGTAAAGTGATACTTTACATTAGTGGAATACTAGTTACAGTTATATTCATTGGAATATAAATACACACATCACACAAATTTCTGTATTGCTAAAGCCAACAAAATAACACAGCAGCTGGCTCATCCTGGAACCAGGTACAATGACTTCTTTTGACATCAAATCACAAAATATAACACAGCACAGACCCGAACAGGTTATTATTACATCTGGTAAATCATTTGCAGCTACATTCAATTTCAAGTACAACAAAGTGACCAACCGGGTTTGCATAATGTCCAATCACCCCCATTTAATCAATGTATTGTAGCTAATTAAGGCGATTTAAGATTATATATATATATATATATATATATATATCTCCATGTTCTTTGTTTTCCCGTTCACCTTAATATTGCACTATGAACATGAAAAATACATTTGCCACATGTGCACTTATGTCACAGTTGTTAAAGGTATTTTGTAGATGGGAAGCACATCACTTGTTATATAATTACGTATTTATGGAACAGCATATAACTGTTTAGCTACATTTGACTTTTATGATAGGACGATAGGATAATCTGTATTAATATCTATCATGGGAGTTTGACGTACATAATGGCATGACGCATGAATTTACACCTATTATCTATTCATATATAGCTATAATTTGATATATTATAATCAGTTACATTTTCTTTCTTTTTTTAAAATCTGGACTGATCTGTGTCCAGATTCAGTGGAATTAAAGGAATATTTCTCCCAAAAATGAACATTTTGTCATCATTTTCAATGCTGGAACACAAAAAGATACTTTGAAGAATGCTTTTCAACTGCTTTTTTCCATATAGGGTCCAAAACAGCCCACTGACTTTAATTGTATGACCACATGAGGTTGAGTAAATGATGACAGAACATTTTTGGGTGAACTGTCCCTTTAATATTATTATTTCTCCAGGATTATCACAGTATCTCAACATGTTCTTTAGAAGGGAAAGGAGAGTCACTAAGGATTGTACATACCAACAGGAGTCGAAGAGCTTCTCAAGGTAAGTAAGTCAGTTTTTTTTTTCCTAATATTACTCAAACCACACAAATCTCTGCTGTTTTCTTCTCTCTTTGCCATTTTCAATAGAGTTTCAGTTGCTATCCAGTTCCCTTCTGAAAGAAGTGATGGAAATTCCAGAAAATGATGTGGAGTGAATTAATTATGGAATTAAAATCTGATATTTCTTTACTTATTGAGTGAAGCACCATTCTTCACATTATGGAGCCACTAGAGAGTCTCAGGATTGGGCATAAAGCCTCTACTTGATCTCATGACTTGGTGACTCCGGGCTGGAGTCTTCCTCTTCGGTCAGGGTTTCTTTCCTGGTGAAGGTAGCTGCTAATGTAACACTAAGTCTTGGCTTGACTGGGGCCATTTCATTCAGTCCAATGATGTTCTTGTTCACCAGTGTGGTCTTGTCCATTATTTCAGCACTGTGCTTGGCCACAACCGCATCCAAGAAATCATATTTAGCCGACAAAGTGCCACTCTCAAACAGGTACTTAAACAGGTGTGAGACGGCTATGTTGCTTAGGAACGAGGCCAGCATGGAAACTGTCTTAAAGGGAAACCTTTGCAACACCAGGTATTCCACCTCATTGGTCACATGATGGACCTTCTCCTCAATGGTCCATCCAGGGTAGTAGATAAAGGGAGGCAGTTTGAGATAAGGTTCCCCTCCGCCGATGCGCAGGATCATTCCAAATACGTATCCAGCCACTGCGCCATAGGTGTTCGTGCCACGGACAAAAAGAACACAGATGAGTTGGGGGAAGATGATGACGTAGACCAGGTCAGAGCTCAGGTACCATAAACCATAGACAGTCCCAGTCAGGAGAGCCATGGCTGTCGCAAGAGCCCCGAACACAAAAATAGTGATCCGCATGACCCACACAATCTCACGGTCGGAAGCCTTGAGGGTCAGTACAAAGATGAGATGAGAGTTAGAGAGGAAATAAAATGATAACTAAGAAAACTATGCATTTCTGTTTGATTAAGTTGATTAATATGCAGTTTTTAATCATTTGCTATTGGTGCTTTTTTCATACAGTTTTATTTTCAACAGATGAGACATTATGCAAAATATCTTCTTTTGTGTCTTGCACAAGAATGAGTCATTCAGATTTTGAAAGACATGGTAAATGATGACCAATTATTATTATTATTATTATTATTATTGAGTGAACATTCCTTTTAATTATTTTATTACTGCATTAGCAAGTATGCATATTTATCATTTTTAGAGAAGTCAGGTATATTCCGACACTGCAGAAAATGATTTTTTTACTCAGTATTTTTGTCATGTTTTCCAGTATAAATATCTAAATATTCTTAAGGATTAGTTCAATTTAAAATGAAAAATTACCCCAAGCTTTACTCACCCTCAAGCTACCCTAAGTGTATATGAATTTCTTCTTTCTGATGAACACAATTGGAGTAATATTAATACATATCCTGATGTGTCCAAGCTTTATAATGGCAGTGAATGGGAAACCATGAGTATGAAGCTCAAGAAAGTGCATCTATCCATCAAAAACATACTCCACGCGACTCTGGGGGGTTAATAAAGTCCTTCTGAAGCGAAGCGATGCGTTTGTGTAAAAAAATTAAATGATAAAAAATGATCATAAAAGCGTTCGTAAGTAAATTTTTTTTGTAAGTTGAAAATGGAAGGCGTAGGACATAGCGTAAGCGTTTTGAACTGCGTGAGGCATTACACTTTCTTCCTAAGTTGAATATGGAAGGCGATCTGGTGGAAGCTAGATATTTTACTTAATAACTTTTTTTACACAAACGCATCGCTTCGCTTCAGGAGGCCTTTATTAAGAGCCATGTGGAGTATGTTTATGATGGATGGATGCACTTTCTTGAGCTTCATACTCTTTTCCCATTCACTGCCCTTATAAAGCTTGGATGCGTCAGGATATTTATTAATATAACTCTGATTGTGTTCATCAGAAAGAAGAAAGTCATATAGGCCTACACCTAGGATGGCTTGAGGGTAAGTAAACTTGGGGTCATTTTCATTTTAAAGTGAACTAATCCTTTAAATCAACACTGTGAGAAGAGAAAAGAAAAAAAAACCCCTACAAAATAGAAAAGATACTTGTAATTTTCTGTCAGGACATTATCCGTTAAGTTTTTCTGACATTTTCTTTAATCCTAAAACACAACACAATGCAATGCGTAAATCAAAATATGGGTAAAACACCTGTGAAAAATCAATACCGAAAGTTTCTTTTTATTAAAGTATATAGTGCCTTTTCTTGTGAAGATAAGTTTGCTTAAGAAGCAAAATGACTTAAGATATAAAGTGTTGTCCTCTAAAAAATTATCAAAATTAAATGAAAAAAACAAGACAAAAATAACTTTAATAAGTTTTTTGGCAGATTTTTTTCTCAAGTGTAAACTCACTTAATTTTGATCATTTTGCTTCAACACATCTTGATTTAAAAATATTTAGATATTTGTACTAGAAATCAAGACAAAAATACTAAGCCATTTTTGCAGTGAATGACTTTGCAGTGAATTAAATTAGACTGGCTCTCACCGATTGCCGGAAAGCGAGCTGGTAGATGTTCCTAGCGAACATGGAGCTGGCCGATAGGATGGATGAGTCAGCGGATGACATCACTGCAGCAGAAACTGCCCCCAGACCAAAAAAGGAGATATAGGCTGGGCACAGGTGCTGTAGCACGATTGGTAAGATCATGTCGGACTGGTCCCTCTGCATGGGAGGAATTGGCCCGTACGTTGTCATGTTCCAGTCTGTGGAGGTAGAACGTACTTACTGCATACTTTGTGTAAAAAACACTATATATATATATATATATATATATATATATATATATATATATATATTGCATCATACATGAGGTGAATACATATGAAATGAAACTAAATATTATTCATAATGTTCTATTTCAAATTCTTTTTACTTCCAATCCAAAAGCAGCATGCCTTGTGCTTGATTAGACTGTTATTCCCAATAAGTTAAGTAATTTAAGTGACTGGCTGTGTCTTTGATGCTGAAAGTCTGTTGATTAAATCTGGGTGCTGTGTGCCTCCCTCAGATGTAATATTTACAGGGTTCACATCGTTAAATGGATAATCTGTTAATAATGTATGAGGGAGACCAGCTGTTGTTATTTACTCGTTTCTTTAGTGATCTGAAGGGAACATGGTTTCCACCCGGGGCTGATACAGCCTGGGGAACACCTTCCACAACACACCACAGCAAATCAGACTGTTCCCCCCAATAAAGAGAAAAAAGTGATTACATAATTAGAATTACTGACTGTATGTACTAAATACAGTACATGCTCAAAGGGAAAAGGGCTTTAGGACAAGGAAACATTATATGCAGGAAACAATATGAAAAGTGCTTTGATGCACATTTTTAATTTGGATGAGCTGTGAATAATTATTCAGGGCAAGGGTATGTGGCATGTTATGGAGGAGAAAAAACAACAGAATTAGAGTGTAATTAAGAGCACTTTTGTATTATCTGTTTTAGAAAAGATTTCTGACTTAGATCTAAAAAGTTGAATGTTGAAGCCATATTAAGAAGCTTGTATTCCTGAAATAGTGAGCCTTCCCATTTTTCTTTTTCTTTTTCTTTTTTTTTTTGCACTCCAAAGTCACAGTCTAGCGATCTCTAAGTGGATACAGCCTGTAAATCAGACTAATTAGACTGCTGGGGTGAATTTGTTTGCATCTGTTGTTTATTTAAAGAGTTAGTTCACCCAAAAAATGAAATTTATCCCATGATTTACTCAACCTCAAGCCATCCTAAGTGTATATCACACAATCTGAGATATTTTTGAAAATATCCTTAGTCCTCCAAGGTTTATAATGGTTGTGAATGGGGGCCCGCATCCATCCATAATCAAAGTAATCCATACAGCTCCAGGGGGTTAATAAAGGCCTTCTGAAGTAAAGCGATGTGTTTTTGTAAGAATAATATCCATATTTAAAAACTTTTTAAAGTCAAATAACTAGCTTCCGCCGGACGACCGTACGCATACTGCTTAAGTCAATTTGGGTGGAAGAGTAACCTTTGACCCGAACGCAATGATGTGCTTTGCTTATGGATGGATGCCCCCATCCACTACTATTATAAACCTTGGAGGACTAAGGATATTTTTAAATATATCTTTGATTGTGTTCGTCTGAAAGAAGATAGTCATATACACCTAGGATGGCTTGAGGGTGAGTAAATCATGGGATAATTTTCATTTTTGGGTAAACTATCCCTTTAATGCAAAACTATATATGCAATAAATTAACTTTTTTAAAGTCAGCATGAAACGAAGTTGTGATAATCTTTTTTTCCCTATAGAAACAGTGCCCCCTTTTTCAGCAGTACTGGTTTTGGAAGGATTTTTTTTTTTCATTCATTTTTTCCCATAGGGATTTTAAAATAGTCTTCGTTAAAGAGTTATAAGCCATGAACCAAGCCAATCAGCTATGGGGTTTTGAAAATTGGACAAAAAGACAAAGGTACAAGACTGTGTACTCAACGGTTTTAGTGAGGGAAAGAACTACAATCCCATAAAGCATTGCAAACAGCATAATAAAATTAAAAACAATGGAGAAATATAATTCAATTAAATTCACATTTATTTGTATATCACTTTTCACATTACATATTGTTTCAAAGCAGCTTTACAGAAAATGCACGTCAACATTGCAATTTAGAGTGATCTGTTATAAGATATATATATATATATATATATATATATATATATATATATATATATATATATATATATATATATATATAGTTAGTTCCTGTCCTTGATTCTGATTGGTCAATAGAAGTGTATTCACGATAAAACATGGCTATGACTACTTCACACAACAGTTCTGTGTATCACTACACAACACCCTTAGCAACCACTCTTAGCAATGTAAACTGTATGTTCTCAGTTGATATTGTTCATTGAAGCTTACTGTATTATGTAGAAGAGTATTGTGAGAAAAAGATAGAGTGAGCGAGTTTATTACCTGCATTCAGATTTAGCATTTTCCTTCAGGTCAGTCCTATGTTCATAATAAAAAAATCTGTTTAAATGTCCGATGTATTATCCTGTCCTTTTAACAGTTAAGGGGTTTTCCCATGACTGACAGCGTTAGTCAAAGCAGTCTTTTCAATGTAAAAGTCTTTGCTACTGACTGACACACTCATAAAGACAGTCTTTGCCGCCTAATCTAATGGCGTAATAATGTAACTTGGTCAGGGACTATTTTTTCCAGCGGAAGGAAGGCTTTTAGTAGGAATTTACTTCATGAAAGTTGCATTGTTATGTATTTTTGGCTTTAATATTTGTATTGTGTGGTAACTGTTTTATAAAAGCAATAAGTCACGGCTGAAGGGCGTTGTTAGGCACGATGCGAAGTGGAGCCCCTTCAGCCGTGACTTATTCACGATACAGCACTAGCCTCGAGAACCTTATTGCTTACACACACACACACACACATACATATATATATATATAGTATCTCACAGAAGTGAGTACACCCCCAAACCCCCCGAATAAAAGTAGACATTTAAAGCTTTATATAGATATATTTCTCATGTCTGTGAGGGAAGTACAGTTCATTTTTATTATGTGCTCAAGTTCACAGAGACGACAGAACGCGCATCCTGGTTGTTTTCATTTTACGAAAGCACAACGTTTTCTGTATTGTGAGTTCACAGAAATAAAAGTAGACCCTTTACAGTTTTCTTATCTGTATGACCAAAATGATCGAGTATGGGATAGTGGGGTAAGATGAGCCATTTTTTACTTATGTGGTCCTCAAGATAAGGGAAAATGAGGCAGATGTACAATGAAAGTATTTAAAGTAATTGTATGATGTTTCCTATCATTTTAAGTGATCAGAATACATCTATGACAAAAGGTTCTACAAAATATGGCTTCTTGTAAAAAAGTGTTCCTCTGGCTTAATTTACCCCAGGGTAGGGGTAAGTTGAACCGAGTCAGTAGGTGGGTGAAAACTGACCATCTAACTGGATCTGAATCAAACCCATGTGAAATTTTTAAGATAATGTACCTATTTTAAAAACTAATTTAATAATCAAATTTCCTTTTACAAATATTATTTGTAAAAATATTTTACAAATATTTATTTTTTAAAGCTAAATTAAACAACATAAAAACAACCAAATGAAGTTGAAATTTTGGTATCTTTAATTGTTTGCATTTATGAAACAATATGTTGAATATCAAAGTTGTAACCTTCCCATAAACAGACTAAATAGAGAGTTTGTAGAGTAAAATTAAATAAAAACTAAATAAGAATGAATAAATGTCACTGAAACTAATAAACATTTTAGTCAAAAGGTTCTTGACATGGTAGTTTTTCTGCAATGTCGACCATGTTAGGCCATTAGAGACTACAGGTGGAAAGATATATTTGATTAAACATCCTCTGGTTCATATCAGAGAAGGATTTGGTGTACTTGTACACTATTCCAATCAAATAAACTCGAAAATAAAGATAAACTAAACCAGTTGCGTAATATTACATTGAAATGACATCAGTTTATACTTCAGATTTAACTTAAATTCAATGCCTTATGGTGGGGTACACTGGCTCAATTTACCCCACAGAATTTGGCTCACTTTGCCCCATATAGCTGCCATTTTAGGAAAAGCTAGCTAGCTTACCAATTCAGAATAATATTTAGCTAAATGACTTGTATGGTTTTATACATTGCTAAATCACCAATATGCATCATAAATATTTTAGACCTGGACAAATTTGCTTTGATGAAACAGCCATTACATCTGTTATGTTCAAATTTTACTTTGACAAGCCAAAAACTGTTTTTAAAGTAAATAAGTGACTTCCACTCCTTCCATGTGCTTCTCATTTTCACAGTCTGGGAGAAATGATGGGTGGTTCTGAAATATACGGTCACATGACAATAAAATGGTACGGTTGCCAAGATACAGGGGGTGGGTCAACTTACTCACTGGCTCATCTTAACCCACTCTCCCCTAGCCTATTTTAAGGCACAGGCGCCTTCATGTCATGCAGTAATAAGCGCGATCAAACATGGATTTGCACCTAATAATAGCGCACATTTATCTAGGATTAGGCTAACATTAGCGGACTTGTAAAGTTGCTACTACTTACATGTTTCAAGTGATAAACCATATTTGAGGTTGGTGAATGATAGGCGAATGTTTGAATTTCCTGCCGTTAATGATCTCTCCCTCATGAACTGAGTGACTTCGCCACTTCTGTCTTGATGTATCCAATGCCTTGAAGTATCAAGCCAATTTTGGGATTTTTTTCAGTATATATTGTTCACGTTGTTCTATTAACCTTTGTATTTTCCGTTTTTTTGTGCTTCACTGTCGTAATTTCTTTCGGACATTTTGCCGCAATGCCATCTAGCAATAGCAGTGACGTAAATTAAAATGATTGACCTGATTTGATCAGCAGCTGATTGGACAGATTTGAGCCAAATGTCACATCTATCCAATCACCTGTTTTTTTTTTGTTTTTTTTGTCTCTTATGGGCCAATGAGGGTTTTTTTTTTGTTAGCACTGAAGTAAATTTAAAATGATAAAAAAATAATAGTCTGGCCAATCCAGGGCCCCTGCACACGTGGGGCCCCTAGGCTGCAGCCTAGGCAAGCCTGTGCATTAATCCGTGCCTGCACACAGCCATTAATGTCCGCTGCCCACAAAAGTGAGTACACCCCTAAGTGAAAATGTCCAAATTGGGCCCAATAACCCATTTTCTCTCCTCGGTGTCATGTGACTCGTTAGTGTTACAAGGTCTCAGGTGTGAATGGGGAGCAGGCGTGTTAAATTTGTTGTTATCTCTCAATCTCTCATACTGGTCACTGGAAGTTCAACATGGCACCTAATGGCAAAGAACTCTCTGAGGATCTGCTAAAAAGAATTGCTGCTCTACATAAAGATGGCGTAGGCTATAAGAAGATTGCCAAGACCCTGAAACTGAGCTGTAGCACGGTGGCCAAGACCATACAGTGGTTTAACAGGACAGGTTCCACTCAGGCCTCGCCATGGTCGACCAAAGAAGTTGAGTGCACGTGCTCAGCGTCATATCCAGAGGTTGCGTTTGGGAAATAGACCTATGAGTGCTGCCAGCATTGCTGCAGAGATTGAAGGGGTGGGGGGGTCAGCCTGTCAGTGCTCAGACCATACGCCGCACACTGCATCAAATTGGTCTGCATGGCTGTCATCCCAGAAGGAAGCCTCTTCTAAAGATGATGCACAAAAAAGCCCGCAAACAGTTTGCTGAAGACAAGCAGACTAAGGACATGGATTACTGGAACCATGTCCTGTGGTCTGATGAGACCAAGATAAACTTAATTGGTTCAACCAGGCAACCAGGTGAGGAGTACAAAGACAAGTGTATCTTGCCTACAGTCAATCGAGTGTCATGGTCTGGGCTGCATGAGTGCTGCCGGCACTAGGGAGCTACAGTTCATTTGGGGAACCATGAATGAGCAGAGCATGATCCCCTCTCTTCAGAGACTGGGCCGCAGGGCAGTATTCCATAATGATAACAACCCCAAACACATCTCCAAGATGACCACTGCCTTGCTAAAGAAGCTGAGGGTAAAGGTGATGGACTGGCCAAACATGTCTCCAGACCTAAACCCTATTGAGCATCTGTGGGGCATCCTCAAACGGAAGGTGGAGGAGCGCAAGGTCTCTAACATCCACCAGCTCTGTGATGTCGTCATGGAGGAGTGGAAGACGACTCCAGTGGCAACCTGTGAAGCTCTGGTGAACTCCATGCCCAAGAGGGTTAAGACAGTGCTGGAACATAATGGTGGCCACACAAAATATTGACACTTTGGGCCCAATTTGAACATTTTCACTTGGGGTGTACTCACTTTTGTGGCCAGCGGTTTAAACATTAATGGCTGTATGTTGAGTTATTCTGAGGGGACAGCAAATTTACACTTTTATACAAGCTGTACACTCACTACTTTACATTGTAGCAAAGTGTAATTTCTTCAGTGTTGTCACAAGAAAATATATAATAAAATATTTACAAAAATGTGAGGGGTGTACTCACTTCTGTGAAATACTGTATACTACTTATTTACAAATGTTGATTATATGTATAAAAACAGTATATTTTAAGTTTATTGCAAAATATGCATAAATATGTACACACACATATATATATATATATATATATATATATATATATATATATATATATATATATATATATATATATATATATCACAAACATTTCAGTATTTTGAAAGTGTATAGGGAGATCGGCCCAATTACATCATTTGCAGTGCTTCATGGGAGTGGGTGGAGCTAAAGAACTATTTTTGAGTGTATTGCTTTTTTGGACTCTCTGATTGCTGTAATTTTCTGTACAGCATCATGGGTAATGTAGTTTTTCACCACAAATTCCACTGTTAAACAAGATTGTTTTAAAAATAAGCTCAAATAATGCGGGCCGACAGCTTCAGCAGAAGCAAATACTATGGATTAGCAACCTCGTAGCTCACAGTAGGTCTGTCTTTAAAGGTTTATAAGTAATTGTTCAAAATCATTTTCCTTATGGAGAAAATGAATGGAATTTTTACTTCCGGAAACCAACTGTTAGGTTTAATGTTGTTTAAACATTATGAAGGCACATTACTTCATATATGTATTGTATATATGTATAGATGTATTTATTTACTCACACATTTGCGCCTGTTAATCATTCCACTCTCATTCAATCATGATATTGTTGATAAAATATCAGGTTTCTGATGGAGGTTTGTCTTACCTGTGGAAGCCCCTATTGCTCCGATCAGGACGGAGGGAATAGCCATGATGATACATCCAAAGGCAGCCAGGAATGAGAGGACTTGAGCATAGGTAGCTGAAGAGGCAGAAAGAACCCTTTGAAAATACACCTGCCAGGGAATCCCCCCCAACATCTAAAAACAGAAATGTCATTGTAAATACAGACACCAGACATCATGATACAGATGCATTACATCAAGAGTGTTATAAATTAGGGAAAAAATTACACTACAAACATTAAAGCTAATCTAAATATGGCAACCTACAAGAGAAGAGTGACATAGCTGGGTCAGTATTACACTTTATCCACTCTCTCTCTCTCTCTCTCTCTCTCTCTCTCTCTCTTTCTCCATTTTTTTGGCCTTATTTAGTTTTCCTCCCTACGAATGATTGCATTGTTCAATAAAGTGAGAAATTAGGTTTGGCCCTTCAGAATCAACAATCCTCCATTGGCAAAATTATTGTGTCTCCATTCCATCATGCTACAGTGAGTTGTCCACTCACCAGAAGGCAGAAGTTGTCAGCCCACATCCATTTGTCAGGGCTTTCTATCTTCCCAAGCCACGCAGTCTGATTAGCATGGAGCTGCTTCACTGCTGTCACTCCGATGTCAGACACAGCTGGGTTTGATAGTGCAAAAGGGACGCTCACCCACTATGGAGAGAACATTTCCCACTCTGTTACCATGTAATAGACTATTTATGACATTGTAACACTCCATATTTAACTTAATGTGTAGCTAGTAAATAGATTAGATTTTATGCATTATACATTTTTAAGTGTTGTGAAATTTTATTTTAATAAAAATTATTAAATCGTTAAATTTTAATTTCCACAGTTGGTAATGTTATATTAGAAATTTTATTAAATGAATGACGCAATAATAAATACATATTTTTTATTGCTATAAGTTGTATCTACGAAGGGTGATTGATGAGTCGTTACTCCTAAAACTGCATAGCTGACAGCCCCTTTGATCAATCACAGAGTGTCATATGCTGCTGAAGACATGCAGTCCTGAAGTAAATGACATCACCGCGATGACTTCATCATGTGGCTCTGTGAATCCTTACCAGTCCTAAAAAAATGCAGAAGAGCTGGACAACATCAGTGTAGGCCACTGAGTAGAGCCCTCCCACCAGCGTGTAGAAAATGGCAATAAGAGCCGAAATAATCACAGACATATTGATGTCGATGTCAATGATCACACTCAGTGTGGCCCCTGTGACATAAAGAAAGATATCTTTCATTACGTTTAAGCAACCTTTACTGCAGTATTTAAAATGTATTTGTAGAATTTGTCCTATTAAAATTATGGAAGAGCTTGCAAAAGGTACAGATTGTTTGAGAAAAGGTCTGTCTAAGATATAATTTCCCTCCTTTTCTTACCAAGGGCAGATAAGATGGCGGCTGACCAGAACATTTCCCCCATTAGAGCAGGGATGAATAGCAGACCACCCATCCTTTTTCCATACAGTTGCTGGAAGGGGTCAAGCATGGTGACGTAACCCCGGGAGCGCATGGGTTTAGCAAAGAAAAGGCCACCTTGACATGAATCAATTCATAGAAATGATATGATTGACAGATATGTTACTAGTTCTGCATGTCAACTTTAACACTGAAAAATGCCTTTCACCATTTATCAAATCTGCATATATACACAACATACCCAATACAAGGCTGAGCGCGTATCCAAAGGGAGCCTGTGCCCATGCCAAGCCGTACCCGGGAAGATATACATTCTCTGCTGTGCCGTTGATATAACCCCCTCCGACCCAAGTTGCTGGAATGAAAGTGGATTTTAAAATGGACTGGTCTTGAAAGAATATTGTTTTTTTTTCTCTCTCTCTCTCTCTCTCTCTATATATATATATATATATATACACACACACACACACATATACATAGCCTATATGCAAATGGTTGTATATGTGTGGAGATACCATATTTGGTCACATAAAGTACTACATAATTAGTAACACTACACAATACATGCTCAATGGAATATTTATTTTTATATTTAATTTAAAGGTTATAAAACAGACCCAAACAGAACCATTATTATTTAACTGAAAAAAAAAAAGAAAAAAAAAACATAAAACAAACGATTTTATTAAAAAAAAATACGTTTAAAGCAAACGTCTTTATTTCGCCTGTCTACTTTAATGTAGAAAGACATCAAGAAAACTTTTGTACACATTATATATTATTTGCTTGTCATCTCTAAAGAATGTAAACATAAAACGGCATTGGTTTTATAGCCTATCACATAAGCCTACAGTAAAGGCTTTTCTATTAATTTCCCTCTGAAACTCACCAGTCATGGTAAATGCGCCGACAAATAATCCAATATCCCTTCCGCCGACCATAATAGTCTCACTGCGATCAGTTCCCTCCACCACTCCGGAATTCTTGTTTTTCCATGCTGCCCAGATTCCCACTACAAGGATCAGCAGGTAGAAGATGACAATCGCCACCAACCCCTCCACATGGATGTTCATCTTCTCTCTGCTAAAGTCGTTGTATCTCTAAAGAACCGAAATACATTGAGACCTAAGGAAAAGAGACCTAAAGAGGTATGTAAGAAAACAAGGAGAATTAAACTATATATAACAGTCTATTTTGCTTCTCAAAACAAAGAAGATGCAGGATTCAGAAAGATTTGAAATGCGTAGTCTAAATCAGCAGGTTATTTCAGTCACTCCAAGCTTTTCATGCTCAATTAAAGGATTTCATGTTACTTGTTTAGGTCGGGGAAATAAAAGACAACTACTTTAATAATTGGAAATCATATGAAAAGTGCCTCACCTTTGTGAATAAGCCACCAGCCACTCAATTGCCACCAACAGTGCAAAAAGAGCCCAACTGTCGCCTCAGGAGAGGAGCACTACAGCACATTTCAGAGTGAGCCAAACTTACTGTGAATCTTATAAGAGCAGGTTTCGTCAGAGGGTCGATGAACGTCAGAGAGATGTGAATGGGGGCTATTTATGAATAAAGATGTCAGATCGTGCAAATGAGCCGCGCGTCACTGGAGGTTATCAAGTCAACTGAAATCGCGAGACGGGGGGGAAACCGCTGTAAATCAAGTGTAGTGAAATATATCGGTTCCATTCATGTTTTTCTTGACTGGTATTTTATGGCAGCCTGTTTGAGTAAGCGCACTCTCTCTCTCAGCAGCGGAGCAGCAGAAGTCAGGCGCTGTCCAGAGTGCTGAGGACCCAACCAGCTCACACTCAGAAAAGGGCTTTCAGACGCCACCCAAATTCAAGTGTATTGAGAATACAAAATAAACAAGTCAAGAGGCTTGTGTATACTTACACTGAACAGCACTGGCACACTAATTAACGTTGAACACGACTGTAACCCAACACAACAGTGCGCCTAATAGTGTAGCCTTTTTTCTGCTGTATTTTCACATGTTCTCTTTAGGCTACACATGCTAAAGCGTTTAAAACAACTGCATTTTTGTTAATTTTGTTTCGTAGAGAATTCTGCAAGTAGGGCCTAGGGATTAACCAATCAACGAATTAATTTTATTTAGGCAGCCTATTCAAATTATTAAAAGACTTAGCATTTATGACTGTTTTACTCTCTTTTTTTGTAGGAGTGCTCTGTTTTTCTGCGTTCTTTTAATTAAAATTGGCAAAGAACTAAAATTCTGACATTCTGCCACCCAGTGGCTAAATTTTACGCTGTTGGCCGCTTTCCAAGTGGCTTAAAATGATGCTAATGTTAGCTAGCTTTAATGCATTGTTCCATCAAGGAAGACAGAATATTACGAGGAAAAATGGGGTAAAAATGGCAAAAGAAAAACACAGCCTACATAAAATGAACGAAGGAAACTTTGAGTAGCCTATAGGACTTCAAAATCACCCTTTTAAGTCATATATAGGCTAGCTATAAGATTTCTATTAACATTCACGTTTTTGTGGTATCCAGTTTGGTCATGTGAGCATTTATAGAGACTGCTTCCCGCGGATAAATCTCCAGAAATTTGAGACTTTTTCGACGCTAATTGCACGTTTGACAGCAGGCTATTCTAAATAAAGTCTTATTAATTTCCATGAGAAATAAGAATCTGCTTAAAAGAGAGAATGCGACTCTCCAAACGAGCCAATTTAATGGAAAAACCAAGCCAGATATCTTCTACCTATAGGCTATCAGAGAAGTCGACTAATTTAACTGGTAACATTTTGACAGCTTGCCAAGTGAGTCCCAATTATAAGCAGACGGTATACTTCCTGTACAGATGTTGAAGTTCTTTGTAGTTTAGAAAAGGCCTGGTCAAGATCCCTTTTCAACAGCAAATGTGGCACAGGTTCTAAAAAAGTAATGGCATTTTTCAGAAAAAGTTACTTGTCCGAAGAGACAAGTTAAAAAGTCAGATAAGGAGGATGCCTAGGCTTTAAGTTTCAGTTTCTTAAAATGTTTATCTGGAATCACTTGAAATAAACAGTTGTATCTTGATGTTTTCTTCTAGATCCCTTGGTGCATGGAACAGTCATGGCGCGCAGATTTTGCTCAGCTAATGAGCTTACTTCACATCTGTTTCGTGTTCTTTGAAGTGTGTCACCGAGAGATGAACATGTAGTTTTTCATGGACAAGTGAACAGCAGATTTGACAAAACTGTCAGCAATAATAATAACGAACAGCAAAACAATATAGGTGATTTTAAACGTTAAAATGCAGGCTACACCTAGGTCTATAGCTACAACCACGTGCAGTGAACTGATAAATGGTATTATCTACGAAATGTGACTCGGGTGATAGGCCTACATTTGTGAAGGAAACATAAACTTAATAGTTTAAAAGAAAAATAATCTAAGAAGGTAAATTAATTAATATTGTGTGTATTTCATCACCTGTTCAACTACCTGTTGTGGCTTTCAAAAGTGAATTACAGAGTAGACTGCTGCTGCCACCTAGCGGCAGAATGTAACTGCAACGTGAGCGGGTGCTAATTTCATTTGTCCGTCTGTAATACGGCTATCGTTCAGTGGAAAGTTCGACGAAAAAGAAACTATAGCTTACTTCTGTTAAGGGACTGTTGCTGAAGCAGAAAAACTCGGTATGTGCCAAGAGAGATGGTAACTGGCATGCAATGGGCACTTGTAAGCTACAGGGTCCCGCATCAGCGTCACGTCTGTTACGCATGGCTAAACGAGAAGCTCTGACACTGCGCACGGAAGCTCGGAGTCAGAGCAGAGTCTCCACTTTGGTTTATATCTGCTGTCACTTCGTCTCGGGGATCTGTCTCTGGTGTTGTCCCTACACTTCACTGGCACCAGACGGTGATGGAAATGCAGCATTTTCCCTTTGCGGTTAGATTAAAGAGATAGAGAAAGAAAGCCATACAGGTTTGGGATGGCATGAGAGTGAATAAATGACATAATTTTAATTTTGGTGTGAACCATCACTTTTTTTTTTAAATTTTTTTAATTAACTTAGAATTCATTTATGAACTATGCAACATGGACTTTACAGTGCACACAGACAGCGATGGTGTTTGGGATCTAGCCTATACTTTTGTTAGGATTAGGTAAAAAAGAATTTGTAAATATTGTTTTGCTAGTTAGGAAGACTCTCTCCTCCGCTCATACGAATTCAGCCTGGACTCAACAAACATACGTCTTTTTACTGGCATTTTACAATAGGTACAAAAAAGATGCCAGATCCAATTCCTGCACAAATGCAGTTTAGACTATACTCTAAAAAAAATGGTTCTATATAGTACTAAAAGTGGTTCTTTGGCTTGTAAACATAGAGGCACCATTTTATGTGCTGTATAGCACCAAATATTGGTGCTTCAGTGGTTCTTCACTGGTTGACTGAGGTGCTATATAGCACCGCTACAGAACCGGTTAAGCCCCTGTATGGTTCTTCAGCGGTTCTTTGGGGTGGTTAAGGTGCTATATAGCACCACTGCTGTACAAAGAACCTGTTAAGCCCTTTTAAAGGTTCTTTATGAGCCAAAGAACCACTGTTGGTGCTGTTTAGCACCATTTTTGATGAAGAAATAAAATGTGATATGGCACCTCTTATGGGTTCTACATAGCATCATTTGACAATGGTGCTGTAGAGCACCTTTGAAGATATGGTGCCACATAGCACCAAAAGTGGTTCCCCTATGATTACGAGCCAATAACCACTTTTAGTGCTACATACCGCATTATTATTATTATTTTTTTAGATACAACATGTAATAGTACCCCAGGGATGACGTGTTTTTGTAGGCCAACCCGGAAGTTAGCGGCGCACGGGTTCCCTCGACTGAAAGCCTATGCATTTTTCCCATAGACTTTTGGAAAATCGCAGAAATTAAGCTCTGTGTTTAACAAAGGGTTATGACACTTACACGTTTTGTCTATCAAGATAATCTTTACAAGTTAACACAACATTTATAGATATTGAAGCCTAAATAAAGCCTAAATCGTCAGATATAAAAAGCTAACACTAGGCTAAGCTTCCTCAAACTTTATTTAGAAAACAACTTTATTTATAAACATGCTCGCTGATTATGATCTGTGCTGTTATGAATACTTATCCACTTTTTCATGAGAAATGCTGCTGTCCAAATGTCCCGTTTTTAATGATGACGTCTAAAGTCGCGGCCAAAGGAAGTAGTCCCTTTTAGCAATTTGTTAGCAACCGCCGATTTTAAAGGTCCCGTTCTTCGTGATCCCATGTTTCAAACTTTAGTTAGTGTGTAATGTTGTTGTTAGAGTATAAATAAAATCTGTAAAATTTTAAAGCTCAAAGTTCAATGCCAAGCGAGATATTTTATTTAACAGAAGTCGCCTACATCAAACGGCCAGTTTGGACTACATCCCTCTACTTCCTTCTTTAATGACGTCACTAAAACATTTTTTTGACTAACCTCCGCCCACAGGAATACACAAGAGTTGCGTTTGTAGAGTGTTTGTCGCCATGTCGTCGAAACGCTGTTATTTTCATCCCGCAGTCCAATCACCGGGTCTGATTCCGGCTCAAATTGATAGGGTAAAATTAAAGACATGTTTACAAGAACACTGAGCGCGTGCATCTCCACGTTATGGTAAGAGGCGTGACCTTTCCGGGCAAGATGCACTAAACTGCTGTCGAATCACAACACAGGAACCGCTGGCACAATCAGAACTCGTTACGTATTTCTGAAGGAAGGATTTCATAGAACAAGGAAGTCATCAGCCCGTTTTTACAGTGCCCAAGGAAGTCGACCGGAAGCTGAAGTCGGCCGCGTGCCGCCATCTTGTAGCAGAACTTCACTTGCGTTAGCATCCCATTGACTCCCATTCATTTTGGCGTCTCTTTGACAGCGAATAACTTTACATCTGAGGCGTTTAAAGACTCCATTTGTCCATTATTTATTTCTAAAGATACACGACAATGTATAAAGGGCTCCATTACCTTCTATGTTACATTATGGCCCCGTAGAAACAGTTTTTGTAAAAATAGGCTAACGATTGCGTCATAACCACTCGACTCTCTGTCGCACAGTAGATAAATTACCGTACAGACAGGAGGAGAAGCTCGCAGGCAATAGTATGCATTAACTTAATATGGCGTACTGGCGTTACATTTTAAAATACTATACAAACTAATTAATCAGAATACTTACTCCTGCTCACTCACGCCAAAGAACTCCCCGCTCAAGCTCGCCGTCTCTGCAAGATTAACGATGGCAGTTTGCACGCACAGCTACTAGAAGATTTACATCTGTCAGACAGGTTGCTGACGTCATCAAGCTTAGTTTGAGTCTGCGCGTCAGAAACGGAAGTGCTAAAAATCGCTAAAAATGGGCTTCACTTGTCTCAATTGAGTTCCAATGGGGTCGCTGTGTCCATTTCTTTTACTGTCTATGCGTTTTTATGACAGTGGAAACAGCGGTATACAGATAAGTAAATTATGTGAAAAATACTGTGTTTTTTTACACGCGAAACATGAACACATATTATATTGCACACTATAAACACAATCAAAGCTTCAAAAAACCACGAAAAACGAGACCTTTAAGACACAGTAAAAGTTTTAAAAAATCACAAGTGGGTTATAACTGGTGTGTTTTATGTCATAGATCAAAACGAGAAAGTATTTAGAGGCTTTGTTAACCACAGACCTTATTTCAGGCGATTTAGCAAAAACCCATTCAAAAAACCTATAGACTTTACGGCGTTGGAACCGGAAGTCCTAAAATGCTAACTCGCTTCCGGGTTTTGCCTACAAAAATGCGTCATCCCTGAGGTACTCTATAGCCTATAATTAGGCCTAATAATTTAAAGTTATTTCAGGTGTTCAAGTGGTGTTCCAAGAGTGCTGATACTGTATATACAGGACAACAGCACTGGAAATTTGAGTTTATATCACTTCGCTTTTCTGTGTTTGTGGCATTCGGACGGGCTGTCACTCTGTACATTAGTGGTGAGGATTTTTCAAAGACGTTTCTGTAGTTGACATGGTTACACCAGTAGGTGGCGACAATGTGAGCATCATTGAATCATTCCTTCAACTGACTCATTCAGAAAGGAAACACTGTGACGTGCAGTGTTGATCCTGCTTTGTCTGTTTTTCTCTGTCAAAAAGAGATGCCAAAGTAACTGCCAATATTGTGTCTAAAAAGTAAGCTGCTCATTATCATTTTGTATAGAGAGCCACACCAATATCACACTCGCAATCGTGCGGTTGGTAACACTTAAATAAATCATTCTCATAAACATAATTAAATGAGATGAAACTCCAGCTGAAGTCTCCAATGACAGCACAGCACTGTCTTGGCACCACCAAGTATTTCAGTGACTGGAAAAGACATAAATGTGTGTGATTCCATAAAAACGGCAGATGGCCCTCTGATTAGATGAGATTCTGCCATTTTCAGTAGCCTACATGACCGAGCTGATGTTGCGGTCTTAATGAGCAAGGGCATTGCATTTTCCACAACTATAATCATGGACATGGTTCAGCCACCCCATAACAGCTGTCCCTCACACAGCTCAGATTCAAAGAGCTCTGGCCAGACTGATTATTTAAAGAGAAAGGAGCTCTGTGCCACGCTCTGGCATTGACTGGTCAGTTGACTACTGAACAAATAATACTAATAATTTATATACACTGCCATTCAAAAGTTTGGGATCAGTAAGATTTGTACTGTTTTTAAAAGAAGTCTCTAATGCTCACCAAGGCTGCATTTATTTGATTAAAGAAATAATCGAAATAAATAGAAAGTTCAAAAGAACAGCATTTATTTAAAATAGAAAGCTTTTGTAATATTATTCACTACCATTAAAAATTTAGGGGTCAGTAAGGATTTATTTATTTTTTAAGGAAATTGAAGAAAGTAATACTTTTATTCAGCAAGGATGCATGGAATTGATCAAAAGTGGCAGTAAAGACATTTGTAATGTTACAAAAGATTCTATTTCAAATAAATGCTTTCTACTCATAAAATAATCCTGAAAAAAAAAGTACACAACTGTTTTCAACATTGATAATAATAACAAATATTTCTTGAGGAACTAATCATCATATTAGAATGATTTCTGAAGGATCATGTGACACTGAAGACTGGAGTAATGATGCTGAAAATTCAGATTTGATCACAGGAATAAATTACTTTGTAAAATATATTCACAAAGAAAACAGTTATTTTAAATTGTAATAATATTTCACAATATTATTATAATTTTTCATTTTTTAAATTAAATTAAATTAAATAAATGCAGACTTGGTAAGCTTAAGAGACTTCTTTTAAAAACATTAAAAATCTTACCAATCCCTAACTTTTGAATGGCTGTGTGTGTGTGTGTGTGTGTGTGTGTGTGTGTGTGTGTGTGTGTGTGTGTGTGTGTGTGTGTGTGTGTGTGCGCGCGCATTTTTGTGATTTATGAGGACACAAATTTGTATAATGATGGGTATTACACTGCATTACGATGTAAACATGAAATATGAGTACATTTCATGAGTCCTCATATTTAAAATAGCTTTAAAAAATATACTAAACAATGTTTTATTAAAAATTTGGATATAATGTACAGTTTGTACAGTATAAAAACCATTATGCCTATGAAATGTCCTCACTAAGATAGCAAAACAAACCTATGTGTGTGCAATTTATATATATATATATATATATATATATATATATATATATATATATATATATATATATATATATATATATATATATATATATATATATAGTACAGTCCAAAAGTTTGGAACCACTAAGATTTTTAATGTTTTTAAAAGAGGTTTCGTCTGCTCACCAAGGCTACATTTATTTAATTAAAAATACAGTAAAAAAACAGTAATATTGTGAAATATTATTACAATTTAAAATAACTGTTTTCTATTTGAATATATTTCACAAAGTAATTTATTCCTGTGATGGCAAAGCTGAATTTTCAGCGTCATTACTCCAGTCTTCAGTGTCACATGATCCTTCAGAAATCATTGTAATATGCTGATCTGCTGCTCAAGAAACATTTAATGTCTACAGTTGTACAAAATATTTGTGTACAATATTTTTTTCAGGATTATTTGATGAATAGAAAGTTCAAAAGAACAGTGTTTATCTGAAATCTAATCTTTTGTAACATTATAAATGTCTTTACTGCCACTTTTGATTGATTTAATGCATCCTTGCTGAATAAAAGTATTCATTTCTTTAATTTCTTTTCAAAAAAATAAAAATAAAAATACTTACTGACCCCAAACTTTTGAACGGTAGTGTATAATGCTACAGAAGCTTTGTATTTCAGATAAATGCTGTTCTTTTGAACTTTCTATTCATCAAGAAATCCTGAAAAAAAAAAGTACACAACTGTTTTCAACATTGAAAATAATCATAAATGTTTCTTGAGCAGCAAATCAGCATATTAGAATGATTTCTGAAGGATCATGTGACACTGAAGACTGGAGTAACGATGCTGAAAAGGAATAAATTACTTTGTCATATATATTTAAATAGTACACAGTTATTTTAAATTGTAATAATATTTCACAATATTACTGTTTTTACTGTATTTTTAATTAAATAAATGTAGCCTTGGTGAGCAGATGAAACTTCTTTTAAAAACATTAAAAATCTTAGTGGTTCCAAACTTTTGGACTGTACTGTATAACAGATAGAGAAAGAGAGAGATTATATAGACAGAGAGAGACTAAGCCCCAGAGTTTCTGTTTATTCTTAAAACATTCTATTACAAGATCCCTTGATGATGAATAAAAACAGCAAGGAAAAAACATTGCTAAATATCAGTCAAATGTTTAGAAAATAAATAATTTGGTAAAAATGTACCATCTAGACAAAACACAAGAAAAAAAATGCAGCAACAATTTCTTTACATATACTTTTACAACAAAACGTTTATGGAAAATAAGGAAATGTTTCCTTTGTGACGGTCTGAGGTGTCATATACTTTTTGAAAAAAAAAAAAAAAAAAAAAAAACACTGTCCTTTTTATACGGTTTCAGAGGCAACATGCGTGCAATGCATGAAAAAGTGAATCATAGCAAAATAGTCAGTACATTACTACAGTAACAAGCTTTGACCAATTTTACATTACAGAGCAATGACAAACACTGCTCAGGAATGATTTCTATCTATCGATAAACAAACATAGGTAAGATATAAAATATTAGCTACTATGCTTTGCTGACTGAGAAACAGTAAGTTTCTCAACAGAAATATTCTACAGCATTGGCAGCCAAGAAGAGTAATGTAAATATTTAAAGTTTAAAATATGTTGTACTTTGACAAATTAAATGTATATAGTATATTTATTGTTGTGGAATATTTCTAAAAGTAAATTCATCAAGAAGGTGCAATGACCAAATGCTAGACGAATTGTCACAGACCATTTTACACCTGATATTAACATCATAGCGCAGGTGATCAGAAGTGGTCAGCACTAAATGCAGGTATAAATGGGGTCAAAATGTTTTGTGATTTGATCACTCATTTGGAGGTAGTCAGAAATGCATATGGCCACATTGCATTTTTAGTGTAGATTCTAAAGAGTTTTTATGCATCCTGTACAACAGGGAACCTGCCAATCAATCATTGCGCTAATAGCTTAAACGCCTTTAAAAGAAAACAACTGTCCGAATAATGTTTGTGGCGAGATTTAAAAAGAAAAGTCTCGACTGACAGTGATCGATCAAAGTCTCGATCAGTGGCCAGTTGCATAAACATCTAGCAACTATGTTAAGATTGTGTCTTAAGAACTAGTCTGACCCACTAGCAGTTAGTTAGGGGATAATCAGCCCTACTTTTTGGATTCAAATGAGACCAATCTACACAATTATGTAACTGACTATTAAAAGTTGAGTAAAAAAAGTTACTGACTTTTGAAGAAAAAAATAGATGACTAACTTGTAAGACTAGTCTAAGCAGTTTATGCAACCGGCCACTGAGCAACAGAAACAGATGTTCAAACCTAGTGCAAACATGGCCAGAATCAAAGCCAAACAGTTTATTACTCTACCACTCGAACTGATTTTAAAGTCAGCACAGACACCGTTATTGTGTGAAGATCTGTTTTGTCTGGCTCCGCCATTGTTTATTTTTCAGGAGGGTTTTACGTTTTCATCGCTCTGATTTGATCTGTAAATGAGAGGGGAAAAAAAGAAAAACAGAAGAATGATTTAACTTTATATATAAAGTTAAATATATAAAGCTTTCAAATAAAGGTAAGACCCTGAATTGCTGGATTGATTGGGATGAACAACTGGGTAGAGGAGAACAGACGTCTGTGAACTTCATTTAATCATTACTGACTTGACAGAATATTCTAATGCACCTCAAACAACAAGAAGGACAGGGGGTCTGAAATAGTTTAGCATCAATTTGGGCTGTATCCCATCTTTGAGATATACATTTTAAAGGATTATTTGCCTTTGAATTTCTCCCAAAAGGCCAAAATGAAATGTAAAAAGCTACAAGAATAAATACAGCCCAAAAGTGAGTTCTACCAGTTAAACGTAACTGAACAATTAACTAAGAATCACAACACATCTGGTAATTTCAACTGCAGTACTTACTGTGCAATTTGTTCTATGGATGAAATGGAACACAAGAATAGAAATGGCATTGAATGTTTTAAATGACACAGTTCTTTTGAAACCCTTCTTAAACAGCATTTGAGCTCATCTCTGAACAAACAAACAATTTAAAGACAAACAGAAAATCAGACAAACCATGGAATGTGTATTTACCTTGCAGCCAGTCTACACCCTCCTGAAGACCTTCTCCTTTCACTGCATCGCTAGCACTGTAAAATTAATTGATTTAATATTAATTTTATGTATGCTTATGATATATATGAAGACTTCAGATGCAAAAGCCTCTAAGTGCCATTTGAAATTTTCTTCTAAAATGAGCATTTTGATCAAGCTTGTATGTTTAGGGTCAGTAATTTCATTCTAATGGCAATTAATAGGTCCTTTTCATTGCCATTAGAGTGAAATTACTGACCCTAAACATACAAGCTTGATAAAAATGCTCAGTTTTCTTCTAAAATTTCAGATGGCACTTACGAGGTTTTTGCATCTGAAGTCTTCATATATACACTACCACTCAAAAGTTTGGGATCTGTAAGATTTTTAATGTTTTTAAAAGAAGTTTCATCTGCTCACCAAGGGTGCATTTACTTAATTAAAAATACAGTAAAAACAGTAATATTGTGAAATATTATTACAATTTAAAATGACTGTTTTCTATTAGAAAATATTTTAAAATGTAATTTATTCTTGTGTTGGCAAAGCTGAATTTTCAGCATCGTTAATCCAGTCTTCAGTGTCACATGATCCTTCAGAAATCATTCTAATATGTCAATTTGCTGCTCAAGAAACATTTATTGTGTAAAATTGTACAAAATATTTGTGTACAATATTTTGTTTTCAGGATTTTTTGATGAATAGAAAGTTCAAAAGAACAGTGTTTATTTGAAATATAATCTTTTGTAACATTATAAATGTCTTTACTGTCACTTTTGATTGATTTAATGCATCCTTGCTGAATAAAAGTATTCATTTCTTTCATTTCTTTTCAAAAAAATAGTGTAAAACGGCAGTGTAAAATGTTACAAAAGCTTTGTATTTTAGACAAATGCTGTTCTTTTGAACTTTCTATTCATCAAGGAATCCTGAAAAAAAACACAACTGTTTTCAACATTGATAATAATAACAAATATTTCTTGAGGAACTAATCATCATATTAGAATGATTTCTAAAGGATCATGTGACACTGAAGACTGGAGTAATGATGCTGAAAATTCAGCTTTGCCAACACGAGAATAAATTACTTTGTAAAATATATTCAAATAGAAAACAGTTATTTTAAATTGTAATAATTTTTCACAATATTACTGTTTTTACTGTATTTTTAATTAAATAAATTAAGCCTTGGTGAGCAGACGAAACTTCTTTTAAAAACATTAAAAATCTTACCGATCCCAAACTTTTGAGCGGTAGTATATATATATATATATATATATATATATATATATATATATATATATATATATATATATATAGACACACGCAATACCATTCATAAGTTAGCATGTATATGACATTTTCTTTCAGTCAAATACAATTGGAAATATATTAAAAAATATCCTGGTTTTTCAAAGCTTTATAATGGGAGTGAATAGTAACTTTTTAACATTTTCAAAAAAACATCACTTAGTATAATTTATAAGCCGTTTTCCTTATGGGGACCAAAAAAGTCACCACATGGATTTCGGATATTTCCATCTTTACCAGGACCGTACACACACATTTGTTTTTGTGAATTGTGGGGGCATTCCATAGGCGTAACGGTTTTTACAAACCGTATTTTCTATCGCCCTACACCAACCCTACACCTAAACATACCCATCACAGGAAACATTTTTACTTTCTCAAAAAAAAAAAAAAACTCATTCTGTATGATTTATAGGCCTTTTGAAAAATGGGGACATGGGTTAATGTCCTCATAAGTCACCCTCTCCTTGTAATACCTATGTCATACCCATGTCATTATACAAATTTGTGTCCTGATATGTCACAAAAACAAGCACACAGGCACACACACAGTTCTATTCAGATGGGGCAGGTTTACCCTGGGGAGATCACAGATGTACTTTGTGATTGTGTTATGCCCATCTGAATTGAACACGTCTGTAAAAACCTCATGCAACCTTTGTAAAAATTAAAAAGCAAATTGCCTATCCAGGCTAGCTCAGGGTTCCTCTGAGAAATCTAATTCTGTCCGGATAGGAATGCTTGTCACTGTGGTATGTAAGACCTTTCCTCATTTATTATGACATTTATTGAATACTGTAACTAAAGCTAAATCTCTTAATGTGCTGCCTGGTGCATTAGCTTGGTGATTTATGTACTTCTGACTTCCCATCCAATGTACAAAGAAAATTAAATCAATGATTAAGTCCCTTAATTGTGTAATGTAATTAAAGAGTTCCCTTAATTACATACATAATGTTAGAATCATTTCACTTATATAAACCTTCACATGACCTTCCATTTCGCCCACATCCAGACAAATAGACCCTTTGAACTACAGATGTGCTGGTAATAACCGTAATGCAAACTAGGGCTGTCAAACGATTAATCACGATTAATCGCATACAAAATAAAAGTTTGAGTTTGCCTAATATATGTGGGTGTACTGTGTGTAATTATTATGTATATATAAATACAAACACATCCATGTATATATTTGAGAAATATTTACAAGTATAAGTATTTATTTATATTTTTATATAATTTATATTATATATAAATACATTTTTTGTACATAAATAACATATTTCTCTTAAATATATACATTAATTTGTGTGTATTTATATATACATATTAATTACACACATTACTCACACATATATTATACAAACTCATACTTTTATTTTGTATGCGATTAATCGCGATTAATCGTTTGACAGCCCTAATTCAAACACTGTTTAGAAAATAAATCCTGTCAGAACAGAGCTTTGGACCTATAAATTATTTCAATGCAAGCAGAAAATTTGTACTGAAAATAATTTAGTTTTCTTACCAGATATGCCATGGCTTGTCTTTAATGTTTTCCAGACACAAGAGCTGAGAGACCTTTACTGCTGACAAAGCATCCCTGAGGTCCATCTTGTTGGCGAAAAACAGTATAGGTATTCTTCTGTGCTTAATATCTGCATACACCCAGAAAAAAACATATATGGGTATTAGGGTGCTTATAATTCAGATTTGAAAATGATGACTAAAATATAGATGAATGCAACAGACTGAAGGAAAGAAAGATATACCAGGGTGATTCAAAAGGGTATCCAATTCCTCTTTTGCCACCACCATTCTTAGTTTATCTCCACTGTCAATCACAAAAATGATGGCCTGACCCTCCCTGAAAACAACATAACACTTATAAACACAAACCACACGGGTCGATTCCAAAGTGGGCGATGGCACTCCATTATGGAAGCTTGTTTCTGAACACTAAATAAAAAAATAAAAAAGTAATTCTGACTTTATATCTCACAATTCTAACTTTTTTCCCCTCAGAATTGTGAGATATAAACTCACAATTGCTTCCTATAAAGTCAGAATTGCGACTGACTTTTTTTCTCAGAATTGTGAGTTTATATCTCACAATTCTTATTTTATAAAATGCAATTGCAAATTATAGTCAGAATTATGAGATATAAACTTGCATTTCCCTCTTTTTTCCCTCACAATTGGACATTGCGCCATTGCGAGTTTATTTCTGACTTTATATCATGCAATTCTGACTTCATAACTTGCAAATCTGACTTCATATCATACAATTCTCACTTAATAATTTGCAATTGTGAGAAAAAAAGTCCCAATTACCTTTTTTTATTTTTTATTTCATGGCAGAAACAAGCTTCCATACTCAATTAGCTCAGTAAACATAACAAAATAAGCTTGAATAGGAGAAACTCACTTGTAATAGTGTTCCCACAGATTTCTGTATCTTCCCTGCCCTGACATGTCAAACACTGTGAAAGAAAGACTTTGGGGAGAGGAGGGAGTTACTGTGTTAGTAGGATTTTTGAACTGGTTTTCAGAGACTAACCCCAAACAACACAATATATAGTTAGCTTTTTTAAATATTCACCTTGAGGTCCTAAACTTTTCTATGCTGAAGCCTATGGTTGGGACAATGTCTTGAGCCTGAGCCTGCAAGGGGAAAAAAATAAGCTATATCACAACTGTGAGCTCACACACAAAACAGAAAACAAAGAAGAGAAAGGAAAATACAAAAACATTGGGTGTACAGACAGGACAGTAACATACATTGGATGGCTTTAGCTGGTTGATGATGGTAGTTTTTCCACTGTTGTCCAGACCTAAACACAGCACGTTCACTTCCTTCTTCTTCAGACCCAGCCAACCTGCAAGCTTGTCAAAAAGCCCCATTTGCCTAGTTGGATGGGGCGCTTCTGGAAAGAGATCACATCAAAGACAAGCTTGATTAGATTATTCATTAGATGCATTCAGAGGCCGATAAACACTTGGGACAACAGTAACATTTTTTTTTTTTTTTTCACAGTCTACGTAGGACAACAACTGTGTGGGAAGATCTCAGTTGCTCAAATGAGAAAAAAAAAAAAAAAAAAAAAAAAAAAAAAATATATATATATATATATATAAAATATAACATAGCTGGGAGACTATTATGCTATTAATTCTTTTGATAAGACTTTACAATAAGATTAATTTGTTAACATGAACTAACCATGAGCAATACATTTGTTACTGTATTTGTTAATAGCATTTGTTAGTTAATAAAAATACAGCTGTTCATAGTTTGTTCACAATTCATTAACCAATAGTAACAAATACAACTCTTGGTTTGAATAATATATTAGTAAATGTTGAAATTAACATTAACAAAGATTAATACATGCTATATTAGTGCAGTTCATTATTAGTTCATGTTACCTAATGTAGTTTACTAATGAACCTTATTGTAAAGTGTTACCATTCTTTTATGCTTACAAAGACTGTAGAGCATTCATTTTAAAAATTAAATTAAAACTGTTTTTCTATTTAAAATATTTTAAAATGTAATTTATTCCTGTGATGGCAACGCTTAATTTTCAGCATCATTACTCCAGTTTCATGATCCCTCAGAAATAATTCTTATATCCATTGATTTGGTGCTTTAAGAAACATTTCTTCTTATTATTATCAATGTTGAAACAGTTGTGCTGCTTAATATTTCTGTGGAATCAGTGATCGGTAATCTGATTTCCCCCCCGCCCACAATTATTTTATGAAAAGAATGGCTTTTTATATAGTATAGACCTACAATTGTAAACAATTTAACAATAACACTGATTTATTGTTTTAATAATAAAGGCTGTTATAATCTGAAAGTGTTCACATATTTGATGGACATGGCAGAGTATTGGCTCTCAGGGGCCAGAGGTCTGTTAAGAAAATAATCTTATTTGCTTCTTTTTTAATAATCGGATTTAAGCTGCGAGCACACACACACACACACACACACACACACACACACACACACACACACACACACACACACAGCTAGCAACATGCACTAAAATCTGCAGTACATGAACCCAATTATTTACGTGCAGATATTACTCGAATTTGTAAATTCGGGGTAACGTTATTTGTATGCCCGTATCTTGGCTCTAAAGAAAACAACCACCTGTTGTGTCAGGCTAAATGAAAATGACATTTCAGTCGCATAACATAGCGTTACACAACCATCCATTCATCAATCAATCAATCAATCAATCAGTCCAATGACAGCAGCGAAACTGACACTGTTTAACGTATTTATCCGTATCTCTCACAGTGTCGTAACGTTATGTCAGAAACACATGAACGGACAAGAGTAAAAGCGTAATCTACGACAAGAGCCTGTAATCCTCTGAGCTCATTAGCACACGGGCTAGCGCTTCACATGTACGAGTACAGTTATGCTAAAATAATTCAAACATTTC
Source organism: Megalobrama amblycephala (assembly GCF_018812025.1). Taxonomy (NCBI): domain Eukaryota; kingdom Metazoa; phylum Chordata; class Actinopteri; order Cypriniformes; family Xenocyprididae; genus Megalobrama; species Megalobrama amblycephala. The sequence goes on along the minus strand of NC_063050.1, from coordinate 30,377,241 downwards.
TGTCTTCTGACGTCTGTTCCATTAAACACTCAAACAATCCACATAAACACAACACAAGGTTGACATATTTTCTTATAATTTAAGGTTATTGTTTACATTTCCGCTGCGGATGACGACTAGCTGTCTGGCTGGCTAACCTGCTCTATCAGTCGGCTGTTCATGGAAAGAGCTGCTTACTTTTCTGCTCCGGCTCGGCTCAAGTCGTATGTTGACTGCGTCTTGGTTAAAAAGTAATTTCGCATACAAAAGTCTCACTCATCTGATTGATGTTATGTCCAGTGCAGATGGAGAGACGTAAACACTAACCTGGAGTCGTGGAAACTCTCACACGCCGCTGCTAGGAGACCGATGACGCTTTTTGGCTGGACTCGATGTTTACTTAATAGCGCCATCCGATGGACAGTGTCAGAACAGTAGCTTTGTGTTTAAAAAACATAAATAAATAAAACTTACAAAAATAGGTTTCTTCATCTTTTAGCACTTTTATGTTCCACGCAGCAGGGGGTTATTTCTATTAAAAAAATAAGACCTTTCTTTTCTTTCTTTCTTTCTTTCTTTCTTTCTTTCTTTCTTTCTTTCTTTCTTTCTTTCTTTCTTTCTTTCTTTCTATATTATAAGTAGTTGTACTAAAAATGCCTTTTATGATTTTGTTTTACCCATGTCCAATACCCAGGTTTTCTATTACAAAAATAATTTACTTTTTAAAATAGGATAGAGTGAACATAAACTATATTTATATTATTGTCTGCTATCTGCACCCAACAATTTAATTGTAACTCAAGACAGAGTTGAAAAGCATGTTTAAGTTTGAAAATAGTATTTAATTGTGTGCATTTAGGATGCATAAAAAATGAGCTGTTTAAATGAGCCTTGGCAAAAATGATGAGCCTAAGCAAATATAATGGAAGGGAAATTCATGATGTTCATGACTTTAAAGGGATAGTTCACCCAAAAAATGAAAATTCTGTCATAATTTACTCACCCTCAAGTTGTTCCAAACCTGTGAAAATGTCTTTGTTCTGTTGAACATATTTTGAAGAAAGTTTGTAACCAGGCTGCTTTGGGGCACCACTGACTTCCATAGTAGGGGAAAAAAATACTATGGAAGTCAATGGTGCCCCAGAACTGTTCAGTTTAACACATTCTTCAAAATATGTTCCTTTGTGTTCAACATAACAAAAAAAATTATACAGGTTTGGAACAACCTGAGGGTGCGTAAATGATGACAGAAAAATTACAATACTTATGCTGTTGTGCACAACTCATGCTGTTGTGCTGTTGTGTGCTATTGGTGTGCGTTTTATTCATGATAATCTCAAATCATTATTTTATAACAGCCCACAAAATAGTTCCTGAAAGGGGTGGAGAGAGAATAAGTTTTTGAAAACCAGTGCACTCATTATTTTGTGTCTCAATTGAGTTTCAGCAGACATTTTGAAACGGCTGCTATTGAAGACAGTAAAGTCTGTTGTTATAACCTGGGCCAGAGGCTTTGTCAGATTGGGCACATAACAAATATTTATAACAATGGAAAGAGAAAATCTTTGTAGGCTTAAATGTCCAAATGGAAACTGTATTAGATGTTTGCTTCTTGGTACACATTACCAACTAACTTGCATTTAGCATCTTTATGATTTTGTATTGTGATATTGGTAACACTTTACAGTATGGTCTCATTTGTTAACATTATTTAATGCATTAGCTGAATTAACAATGAGCAATATGTGTTTTACAGAATTTATGAACCTTTATTGATGTTAATTAATGTTAATTAATGTTCATAGTGCATTCCGACATTTGAGTTTTAAAATGTATTAAATGTTTAACCCTCTACAGCACAGCGTTGCCCTCAGGCAACAGAAAGTTTTCTTAAGCCCTATGTTTAGTAAATTTTTCTTTAAATGATTACAACCAATTAGAAAGGTTGAGAAAGTACCAAAGAACAGTTCAGTAAGGTGTTGGAGTCAATATCAAGCACCATTAAGAGGTGGGACGTCCTGTTCTGACACATGGTCACAGGAGCACATGGTGTGAGAAGAAGGCAATATTATTTGCTTTAGTAATCTTATTTAAAACGACATGAGCTGTACATAAAAAATATGTGTGTGTGTGTGTTTGAAGGTGTAGAGAAGCTTTTTGTCTGGTTTTATGAAGTTTTTTTTTATTTTGCATGTTCAGAAATTCAGTTTTTCTTTTGCGATAAGGGGTACTTTTAGAGGAGGTTTTAGAGTATACCTCTCATTGGCCACCATGTATTATAAGAAAGGAAGATGCAAGGTTCCTGGGTGTGCAGGAACACCCAAAGTGATGTGCAAAAATTGTAACATACACCACTATGTCACAGCAGAGAAGAAGTGCTTTTTGAAGTTTTGTACAGAGTGAAATCTTATCACATGAAGTACATTATATAGCATAGCACACTACATGATACAGACCTATGCATGTATCAAATTCAATATATCAATGTCTTTCAAGTGTTTTTCCCTTTTTACTTAATGATTTCTTGAATTTTTTTTAAAAAAAAATTTGATTTTGATGATAATTTTCTCTATGACTCTGTACCATTGTCGCACAACGTTGCCTTGAGGCAACGAAAGAATATTTTGGGGTTAAAATTTTTTTTTTTTTAATCAATAAAATGTTCCCAAATGAACCAAAAAATGATGTGGAATATTTTTTTTTCATGTGCCATCAACATTTGTGCAGTAGAGGGTTAAATTAACATGAACTAATATTATTAAATGCTGTTGAAGTATTGTTCATTGTTAGTTCACGTTAACTAATGTTAACAAACGGAATCTTATTGAATTGCTATACCGGAAAGCAAACCATATTTTAATAATGTTTTGATTGTGACAGACTCATAAAAACACACAAATATCTGTTATCATTTATTTTTACAAACATTCAACCTATATCACCTTTATCTCTCTGTACTCTTTATAAATTATAAAAAATAATGTACAATTAGTTTACTATGAACAATACATTATGACCTGATTACCCAGAGATTTTCCTTGCCCTGCTTGAAGTAAGCACTCTGTTCTCTTGCGCTTTTGACATTTGCACATTGCAACTTGAAGTTTGTCAAGTGGCCTCAGTGTCCCGAACATGTGTTCAGGTACAAAGAGCCAGCCAAAGAATGGGGGCATACTGTATATCAGCTAATGAACATGATAGAGTATTGTGCGTTTGTTTGTCTGGTGGAAGTGAAGGAGACTGCAAATGTGTTGCCATTGAAGTTATGTGTGTATGTAGGCCTGCTGCGTTGGGAAAAAAATACTTGCCAACATGCAGAGTGCTATATTGTCATGCTCTCTACATGAGAACATTTTACTGCAACCTGTTACCTCAATGTTTCATAGTCGCAAGGCAAACTGATAAAATATCAGAGGTGTCTATAGATACTGTACACCATAGCAGACTGAACAAATGTGTGCAGTTCTCAAATCTTGGTCTGAGTGGATTTGTATAAGTTTGTTCAATTTGACTGTGGTGCACAGGAGTAAGAAAATGGCTTACAGTCTTCTGAAAGGTCAGACTTTTACCACCTCGCTGACAGCCTGAGGAAGTCAATGGTTTGTGTGGCATTTTTTTTTTTTTTTTTTTTTAAACAGAGCAAGATAAAGCTCTCAACTCCCTACCTTGGCTCTTTTCTTGGTTATCTAAAGACTGCACATATTGCTTAGAAAAAGAACTAAACAAAAGGCAACGAAAAAAGAAACAAAGTCACATATACATATAAATATCAGGATAAATATCAGATGTGATAAACAATGTATAATAGCCATTTATAGCTGAAGACATTCAACAGGATCCACAGTCTCGTTTTAGAGGCTCAGGAAGAAGCTTGATGAATAAACCAGAAAAATCTCTTAAGACACATAATTTAATACATTAAAATAGCAAATATACTATTCAAAGTTCTCAGATTTGGAGTCCAGTCAATCACAGAACTTGCAGGATGATTGACAGATGACATCTTCATAACAATAGAATGGTGCCATTGTTCCATTGTTTACTGTGGTTCCTCTGGGTAAATGGTCCAATTTTCCTGTTACACACAGTTCATCAAGAAGACAAACAATTCATGACATTTAGCATGTTTCTTCAGGGTCTTTGAGATTGCTTTCTCGTGTATGTGTTTCAACTGGAAATCTTCATTGGATTTTGATAGAAACTGACGCTGTGGAGCACTTCTCGTGACAGTCAGTCAGTCCGGACCTCTGAGGTGTGTGTGCGCATGTGTTTTGGGGGTCTAGCGTTTGAAGGAGTGTATGTGTATGTGTAAGTGTATATGTGTAGTTTCATACATGGAAGCCACTCTGTTGAACGTGGAGGAACTGCAGTCGTAGTGCTTGTATGCTGCTCACTATCCTCCTCTGGTGGCCAATCAGAGACACGCCGATTCTTCTTACGTCACTGTTTAGAAAACAAAGGGTGGGAGACATTTCAAACTGGGCTACATAATTGGCAAGTTCATGAGGTGATTATAAAAGGTGTAATTTAAGCCATTGAAAACCAACAGGCATTTTTTAAATTTCAAATTTTAGATCTACTCTATGTCTAGTGAGAAGAGAGGGAGATCCAAGGGATAGTTCACCTAAAAATTAAACTTCTGTCATCATTTACTCACTCTTAAGTTGTTTCAAACCTGGTATTTATTTCTTTCTTGTGCTGAACACAAAGGAAGTTATTCTGAAGAATGTGGGACCATATTCTGGTCCCCATTAACTTTTTTCCCATCATAATTTTTACATTTATACATTACATTACAATTATTACATTTCTATACCATCATATTTTTTTCTTTACTGTGGAAGTCAATAGAGTGGTGCAGTTATGACATCAATTTGTAGGCCAAAACATGGAAATGAGTTAGCATTTTAGCACTTCTGATTCCATCGTCCCAAAGTATTTTATTTTTTTTAATTTTTTTTTTTAATAGGATTTTGGTTAAATGGCTGAAATAAGGTCTGTGGTTAACACAAGCTCAAGACACTTTCATGTTTATTCTACAACATAAAATACATCAGTATTAACGTGATTGTTTTAAGCTGTTATGTGTCTTGAAAAAGGCAGTTGCTAAAGAGTGGCTAAATGGGACTACAGCAGCTGTCAAGGACATTAAATGTCATAATTTTTTTGCGATAATCCAAAAGCCTATGGAAAAATCCTACTGGGTTTTTGTCGAGGGAACCAGGGTGATGCTAACTGCTGATTGGCCTACAAAGTGACGTCATACCTGCACCACTCTTTGGGGACCAGCAACTGTTGTGTTTCCAACATTCTTCAAAATTTCTTCTTTTATGTTCAACAGAAGAAAGAACTTTAAAACAACATGAGGGTGAGTAAATTTTCATTTTTGGGTGAACTAACCCTTTAAGTTGGGCAGGTGCTGCTACTATATATGGAAAGAACTAATGAAAATTAATTAGCTTGTGTTAGGTTATTTTCCGATTAACCATTCACATTATTATTTTAATAATTCATTGTAAATTAATTATTATATATTCTATTATTTTAACCCTATAAAACCCTACTGTGTCATTTAATACATGCATTTCTAAGGCTCATAAGACTGATTAAATGTATGGGTCCCACTTTATATTAAGTGGCTTTAACTACTATGTACTTACATCAAAAAATAAGTACAATGTACTTATTGGGTTCATATTGAATTGAAAAACACTTTTGCTGCTATTGAGGAGGGATACGGGTAAGGTTAGGGAAAGCTTTGGTGGTATGGGTAGGTTTAAGGGAGAGTTAAGGTGTAAGGGATGGGTCAACAGTGTAATTATAAATGTAAATACAGAAATTAATTACAGATGTAATTACATGCAGATGTTTTTAAAATATAAGTACAATGTAAAAACATGTTTGTACACAATAAGTGCATTGTATCAAATGATTAATTTAAATGTAAGTACATAGTAGTTAAGGCCACTTAATATAAAGTGGGACCAATGTATGTATCAAAGATAATATATTAGGCTTTTGAGGACATTTATTTGCACATCTCTCAATCATTATTGTATTGCATTGCATTATATGTTTTGCCCCCCATAACAAAACTACAGAGCTTTGAACATAAAACTAAGGACTTGAATATCATCTTATTAAGACATGTCATTGGGAGATATGGACATTTCACACTTGAAATAGTTAACCCTGGGTCATTTTAGACCCTGGGTAAACAGAATCCTGGGATATCTTGCTTCAAGTTTCACACTGCTATGGGGTAATCCTGGGTATTCCCAAGATTATGTTTCACATTGTTCATTTCTAAACCCTGGGTTAACCCTGGGTATATTAGCATATTTGCGGTGTCAATGTCATTGATTGGATGAACGCAGCACGTGACCTGTTTACATACAGTAGCTCTAGCATTGCGCATCCTGTACTATCGAGTTTATACTGATTGGACATTTCGGACTATAAAGGTAAGAATGAAACAGTCTCTTCTTATCTCAAATTGCTGCGTTTTCTGTCAGCATTTGACATTTTTCCTCTAAACGCTGAATTTGTTTATATACAGTGTGCAGCGTTTCAGTGACTGTCCAAAGCAGGCAAATATGAGTACGCAATTGTTATCGGTTGCTAATCATCTAGTTGTAACATTCTAACACCACATCGTTTTACACTGTACAAGTTTGGCACCACAATGCGGGGTTAACACCACAAAAGTGGTGCTAACCTTGTTCTGGAGTAGGGTTTTATAACCCTGGGTAAAAAGCGGTGCTAACCCCGCTTCTAAATTACAAGTGTGAAAAGTTCCTTTACCCGGGGTTAAAAGCAGTGTTTTAGAACAACGTTAATTTTGCTCCATTTGGGCCTCTGAATAAAATGAATGTTTTTTTTTTCTTCCTCAGATGTGAGTTCCATATTCTCACTATATCATACTGTATGGGCCATAAAAGCCTGAGGTATGATATAAAACATAAAACACATATGCAAACATATTTTCTTTTTTATTTTGTCTAAAGGTTCAATAAACCTGTATTTTTTTAATTAAGACTATTAAAAGATTTTAATGACTATTATTTCATACAGCGGATATAAAAAGCCCACACACCCTATATTATTTTAACTAAAATGAATTTGAACCCACTGCTGAGGGTGATCACACAGTACCTAAATGGAGGGTAAAAAAAAAAGCAATGAACAGAACTTAATGCAGTAGTTTTGACTCCACTCACTCAATACTCATGGTGGATATGGAATCCAGGGTTGTGTACCCTGCTGCTATGAAGTTGTTCTTGTATTGACTCATTTTAATGGAATCCAACCAATCACCGATGGATATGAAGAGAGGGTAGTCTGGCATATCCTCAGGGGATTCTGGGAAGCTGTTTAAACAACAACACATTCTGTATGTGAAACAACAACAATTTGGCACGCAAGAAATTTCTGAAATTCATTTATAGGCATTTCCCACCAGGCAAGAGACAGTTTTCTGTACATAAATACTAACAATTTCAGTTTACAATGGTAATTTCAATACTGGCACTCATTTTGATTCTAGTAAGCAATTAAGTAAAATGTAGATTTTATATTGTTGTTGTGATCGTTACCTATTTACATCCTCCACCAGTGTGAGCAGACTGCTGGGATTGCGGATGAGCTTGTCCAGGAAGCTGACTACGTCGCTAAACCGTGGTCGTCGACTGCGTTCCTTCTGCCAGCAGAGAAGCATGAGCTGGTGCAGGGCCACGGGGCAGCCCATGGGTGCAGGGAGCCTGTAGCCCTCCTCTATAGACAGAATTACCTGCAGAAAGACACACAGAACCTTACTGTGATTCAAATTCTACAAGACCATTTTATAAATGCAATTTTAGGGATGCCATCAGTGGTACAGTATGAAATACTTTAGCCAATTACTGGATCCCCCAATGTTTGGGTGTATTAATTAATTAGCGAGAACAGTAATGAATACACTAAAGGCATACCAAGGAAACTTTTATAACAAGGTTCCACATTTTATAATTTAACAGAATATGTGTTTATAATTGAGTTAGAAGATGATTTAAAATTGGAATTAAAATAAATAGCATTACAATTTCAGAGAAATTTAACTTGGGAAACAGCATTCTGGGAAATTAAAGGGACAGTTCAAACGAAAATGAAAATTATCCCATGATAATGGCTGTGAATGGGGGGCTGCGTTTTGAAGACGAAAATAATAATGCATCCATGAGTACGGTCGTCCACCAAAAGCTAGTTATTTGAATTGATAAAGTTTTAAATATGGATATTTTTCTTACAAAAACGCATTGCTTCGCATCAGAAGACCTTTATTAACCTCCTGGAGTCGCATGGATGCATTATTTTTGACATTCACAAACATTATAAACCTATGGACTAAGGATATTTTTAAATATACCTTGTTCGTCTGAAAGAAGATATACATATACACCTAGGATGGCTTGAGGGTGAGTAAATCATGGGATAATTTTCATTTTTAAACATATTTTCAGAGGTAATTTTGATATATCTTTAAAAAAATATACAGAAATGGCCAAATACATACATTGCTAATGCTAGATTTTGAAATATATTTACATAATTACATGTCATTTCCTCATATATATTTATATTGTTAAAAATATATTTTAGAAAATACATTTTGCATTTAACCAAACATTTATTTTAAGACTGGAAATTTATTTTCTGGTATATTTTTGTAAAATATAATGAACAATTCTTATACTGTATATATAGGAATTAAGTTGTGGATGGTGCATAACCGTTTTTTTTTTTTGAGATCAGACCGAAGTCTAATTATGGGGGGAAAACTGCCTGCCTAGAATTTAGTAGAATAAGAATAGCCCAAGTTACTCACATCTTGATTGGACATCTCCCAGTAGGGCCGTTCCCCATATGACATCACTTCCCACATGACAATCCCATAGCTCCAAGCATCACTGGCCGAAGAAAACTTTCTGTATGCAATGGCCTCCGGAGCTGTCCAGCGGATAGGGATTTTACCCCCCTGACAAAACAAAATCTATTCTTTTCATGATAATAGCAAGCAGCCAATAGATTGGTGTTTCCTAGGCAATCTAAGGAGATGCAGATTGCTTGTTATGTAATGATGAGTCATAATTGAGTTTTCTGTGGAATGTGATGTATTGTATGATGGAGTGACACACTAAGACCCCTGTATAAAAAAAGTTCAGAAGTATTCAGACACATTTAGCATCTTATTATAAATCTAATTACCCAATCACTCCTCAGAGTAAGCCCTTAATCTCATGATATACTGCTTAGATCAACGCAATCCCATTCAATAACACACAACAAGCAGAGTAGTGCTAAGCTCCAGAGATTCTGGATCAGCTTTGGCTGTCTAAGGAGCACAGATTGTTATTAACTCTGAACGCCGCTGAATTTAAATGAACCAATACTGAAGTGGGTGTATGCGGCTTACTGTGGTGGTGTAAGCTGCCTCCGGGTCGTCCTCCAGCACCCTGGACAGACCGAAGTCCGACACTTTACACACCAGGTTGTCATCCACTAGAATATTTCGGGCTGCCAGGTCCCGGTGGACATATCCAATGTCGGACAGGTACATCATACCTGAGGCAATGCCACGCAGCATACCAACCAGCTGGATCACGGTGAAGTGCCCGTCATGCTTCTACAAAAGGCAAGAAGAAGAGCCAAAAGGATGGAAAAGAAGAGTTGGAGAGGTCTATATTTTATCATAATGAACAATAAACATATTTAACTTTAAACCAGACCTGACAGCAACAACAAAAAAGAACATCAGTTTGCATTTTTGATGCATAAAATGTTCATTGGCCATTTTTAATCAACATATAAAAGTAACTGGAGTTGAGAACCAATAACAAAGAATCTTTTTCACAACTGGTTCCATTTTTTCAAATATTGAAACCAAATGATTTTAATGACGTTCAGTTTGTTTAAGGTGCATTTGTGGTGGAATGTGGATGAAACACCATAATGAAATACTTTCACCATTTTTCTTGCACTGCTGTTCAGCACAGCTCTGAATCTAAAGCCGGGAACATACAGTGATCAGTACAGCCTGATTCCTGAACAAATGTCCTGTATTAGCAGGCTTCTGTTTAGTAAATCTAAAGCAGAGCCATTTATTCTGATAGACAAACAAATGACTCTTATGAACTGGATCTTTTTAGTCCATTAAAAATACTTAATCTGTATTTCTCCTTCAAAAGAAATAAAGGAACCATTAATATAACAGTTAAGAAACAGGAAACAGAACCAGTTCCCATAGTAACATAATTAGCAAAATGCCAATTGAAATAGATTCAGTGGTTCTCAACCTTTTTGACTCCAAGAACTCCCCCCATCCAAAACAATCCAAAGACCCCATGAGTTTTCCAGTCATTTATGATTTACTGTATAAGGATTTTATTTCTACCAGATAAAATATTTTAGAGCTTGGCACAGTTAGAAAAATTTATGTACGTATGTTAAACGAATAGTTCACCCCAAAATTAAAATTACCCCATAATTTACTCACCCTCAAGCCATCCTAGCTGTATATGACTTTCTTCTTGCAGCCAAACACAATCAGAGTTATAATAAAAAATAACATCCAATCTTTATAATGGGAGTGACTGGAGGAGTTTTTGAAGTCTAAAAAAGTGCATCCTTCGATCATAAAATGTACTCTATGCGGCTCCGGGGGTTTAATAAAGGCCTTCTAAAGCTAATCGATGCATTTGTGTAAGACAAATATCCTTATTTAAAAGTGTTCCGCAAAGTAGTACACAATTCCATGATGTTCTATGCTACACCATAACGGATTACGCTATGCCTTAAGTTATAATGCATAGTACGTCTTGTCATTGTGTACTACGTTGCGGAAGTTAATGCTTTTTGGTCACGCCGGAAGCTCATTATTTTACTTTATAAAGTTTTAAAAATGGATATTTGTCTTACTCTGATTGTGTTTGGCTGAAAGAAGAAAGTCATATACACCAATAGCTTGAGGATCAGTAAATTATGGGGTAATTTTCATTTTTGGGTGAACTAACCCTTTAAATGTATGTTTGCCTTGCTCAGTTGGGGACACTTAATATTAAGCAATATTATTTGACTGTACTAACACTATTGGATCAGAACTGAGCTGAGCTTGACAATGACATCACTGTTTTCTCCAGAGATGCTTATAGCTGAATTGAACTCATTCCATAATTTATGAACTTCACACAGTTATTGAACGGAACTGAATCAACACTGAACTGACCTCAGCTGAACAATGACACTATTGTCTTTTTAGAGCTGCTATACAGAAGAATTGAACTCTGTTTGCATCATTGAATATTTTCCTGTTTGTTCCTGTAAAGCTGCTTTGAAACAATCTATATTGTATAAAGCGCTACATAAATAAAGTTGACATGACTTAAGGAGCGTATTAACCCTTAAATGCATACCTCGGGTCTTTAGTGACCCGGGACGTCATTCACTACCCTCCTCCTCGTTCATTTTTTAAAGTTATAAATCAACCTTCTTGGTATTCCTCAATCAATTCATTATAAAGAATATAACAAGAAAAAAAATCATAAAATTATAAAAGAATGCCTGTTTTTGTATTCATTTTTTTGTGAAAATAGTATAGGGTTCGCTATCGACCCGAGGTGTGTATGAGTGTACGTATATTTTTTCTGCACAGCAATAATTGAATCTTAGATGGCGGTATAAGTGCAATTCATCTTTATTCCACAAGGTACCAATGTCTGATACACAATGATGAAGTGACGATTCATTCAGACAAAAAACTAAAGAATAAGAGAAACATGAAATGGCTCAGCGATTTACTGCAGAGCAAGTACTGAACACAATCAAATATGACTGTAACGGTTACAGGATGGATCTGGTGAAGATGTTAGCGACCAAAATATTGATTTTGAGGATGCTGACAATTATATAGTTTTGAGAATATGTTTGAGATCGCGAATGGGCTCATATTCATGACCTCAAACATAAAAATAGCTTATTATTTGCTGAATTTACTGGGAAATGAGCTCTGACGAGGACAGTGATGATGGCATAAAACATCTGCTCAAACGGAGCCCTTTCAAGCTCCAAAAGGTTACAAAATATGCTTTATTTTATTCTTCTGTAATTGTTACTCTAATATCAGAGGAGTTTTATATTATCTCGACAGGTAGAGATCCTTCCGTGTTAGATATAGTTCCGGGTCGATAAAGACCCGAATATGTAAGAATGACTGGTGAAACAGTCATGCATTTAAGGGTTAAAGTAAGTAATATCTTTTGTATAATTTTGTATTATTTTAATGCTTGTTTTATCTTAGTCTGCTTCGGCCCCCTGGTTGAGAACCACTGTTTTAACATATGTAAACTTTACAAAAACCATTTCATATCAACTATCCATCTGCTGGCAAATTACAAAATGCTCTCTGTAGTTAGAAGCTGTTAATGAGGCATGTCAAGTGTGGCATGTCATTTAATGATGAACGTACCCTCAGAAAAGAGTCCAAGGAGCCATTGTCCATGTATTCCACCACTATCATCACAGGCCGACCTACAAAGATGAAAACAGGACACCTGTAAGTAATGGACTAAGTTACAGAGAAAGAAACAGAGGGGAAATGGGACAGACATTGCCACATTACTCATCTCTGTCTTTGTATGACTACAAGTCAAACCCAAACGTTCACTTTTGCCTTCATCATCAGTGCTTGGTTTCTATGAAATCAGCATATAATGCTACATTACCATCTGTGTTTCTAGTAGCGCTATAACGGCCTGAAATTTAATTTACAGTTAATCTCTAGTAGCATGGTAGTGAATGGTAAAATAGATGAAAGACATGAGATAACACTAGAATCACAGACTGAGAATTTTTTTTCTTCCATTTTTATTATGGAGGATGAAGGCAGTTTGTGTGTAGGGTGAAATCATTGATTGTGTGCGTGTCAGACAGAAACCGGGGGTGTAACAAATGCAGCGGAGAAACGTTTGTTTCTTACAGAGAGAAAACAGCTTTTGGCTGATGATGATACAAGTTATTCTGTAATCAATTTCATCCAAACTATTAGTATCCTCCATGAGCAATATCAATTTTTCACAATTTCCTTATCTGTTTTATTTATGAATTTATTTATTTATTGCCTGCCATGCTTTTCAGACACAGCTGTGTTTGCATTAAACTCATTACTGAAGGGTATTATTACACTACAGTTCAAAAGTCTGATTTTTTGAAAGAAATTAATACTTTTATTCAGCAAGAATTAATAAAATTGATCAAAAGTGACAGTAAAGGCATTTAAAGTTTTCTAATGATTTCTATTTCAAATAAATGCTGTTGTTTTGAATTGTCTATTTATCCTGAAAAATAATCCTGAAAAAAAAAAAATTGCATCACAGTTTCCACAAAAAGTAGCACAACAGTTTTTAACACTAATGTTTCTTGAGGACCAAATGAGCATAGAATGATTTCCGAAAGATCATTTTAGTAAACTAAACTTAACTTGCTGTGTTTACCCAAGTGATTTTTCCAAATGTATATGAATTGACAAAATTAAAAAGTTAATCTAATTTATTTATTTATTTTTGTATTTTGATGAAAAAAAAAAAAAAAAAAGCTGCCTTAGTAAGTTTAAGATACTTCTTTCAAAAACATAAAAAAAAAACTTACTCTTTGTGACCACACCCTCCAGCCTGATGATGTTAGGGTTATCAAACTGTCCCATGATGCTCGCCTCTCGCAGGAAGTCCCGTCTCTGACGTTCAGTGTATCCTCCCTTCAAAGTCTTTATAGCCACAGGAATTTCTTTCTTTCCTGGGATACGGAGACGGCCACTACACACCTCCCCAAACTCGCCTGCAGAACACACTCAAGTCCATACTCACTGTCGTTTAGGGTCACTGCTTGCACTTATATATTCTAAACACTAGGTGGCAGTCAAACTATATCAATCAAACATGTTCACTACACAAGGGCTCTCCTTATGACAATTATTTCCCATTGAATTATTTCCTACTTATCTCACTGAAGATTAGATTCTAATCATTTTGTCTTCTGAGAATAACAAAGTGATTTTTCAGAGAGACATTTAAGAGCTTAACAGTGAAAATGATCTGAAATATATTTTAATTAGACACACAAGAGAAACCAAATCCTAGATCTGGAGACTAAAGGAAAGAAAGATAAATGAAAATATCGGAAGCATTTTTTAAATTTATTTTCGAAGAAATTTATCTTCTAACTATTTTATTTTAACCAATGACACATTTTAATTTTAGACCACGCAGCTATAAGTAGCTGGAGTGGATTATGGGCTGCTGAGGCACAGACTGAAGTGAGCTGTAAAAAGAGCTCTGACCTGCTCCGATGACCCTTTCGATCCGGATACGAGATGGATCGATTTCCTTGGCAAACTCATGCACGGCCTGTGAAGGGTCCTCGTAAGTGTCCGGGTCAATGTAAGTCTTTAATCCTGGGAATGGCACTATAAAAACATGTCAAAGGTTGGAATCTAGATTTTTTTTATATATATATATATATATATATATATATATATATATATATATATATATATATATATATATATATATATTGATTCATATTAAAAAATATGAATCAATACGAATATACAGTATGTGTATATGTGACTGAGTGTGTAATTAAGGTCTCATACCATGTCCATTTTGATACTGCGTTCTTTTTTTGTCTTCTGACTTTATCTTAGATTTTATGTACCACTGACACCTGTTCAAGCAAAGAGAAATGTAAATGATCAGTGATTTTGTTTATATACTGGTTATATATACTGTAACACATTTACAGTAGAGACTTCAGCACTGTCCGTAGTTCTGAAGTCAGTGTCCCTGTCCGTGGTCCTGAATGGACAGCACTCGTGATCGGTAACCATAAAAACTCAAGACATATGTCTGAATGGCTCCTCAGAACCCTCTAATGTTGAAATTAAAATGATGCTCCTCCAGGGAGAACTTCTCAAAAGTGTTCGTTTGTAATTTAATTTCTTTTCTTGACAAATGAGGACACTGATTCTGTCCGTCATCATGAGTGCTTGATTTATTTGAGAGCTGCTCACAACAGCCTCCCTGCAAATCTGCACAAGCAGCTGAACACGGTGCCATCAGCCCCTGCAGCTGTGCGAGGATGTGATGGCACAGGGGCCGGCTGACTGAGGTTTCACACAGCGAGCTGCACATGCTGATATTGCGAATCACAGGACTGTGTGGCATGTTTAAGCTTGCTGTCAGTCTCACAGCAGGCCATTTCATGGCAGCAGACACGGCCGCTGCCGGGAGGCTGCAGCATTCCGACTAATTAGGCAGCGACATGGCTCAGCCAATCGGAAAATAGAAAGGTGCTCCGTGGCCAACAGGCCTATTAGGAGATGGCTGGATAAGCAAGGAGCTAAATTAAGGGTAAATTAGTGAATGAGAGAAAAGACATATCCATGACATCCACAGACAAAAACACAGAGAGGATAAATAGACAGAGAGATAGACAGACAGACAGACAGACAGAAATAGACAGACAGACAGAAAGACAGACAATAGATAGATAGACAGATAGACAAACAGACAGACAGATAGACAGAAAGACAGATAGATAGACAGACAGACAGACAGAGGATAGATAGATAGATAGATAGATAGACAGACAGACAGACAGAAATAGACAGACAGACAGAAAGACAGACAATAGAAAGATAGACAGATAGACAAACAGACAGACAGATAGACAGAAAGACAGATAGATAGACAGACAGAGTATAGATAGATAGATAGACAGACAGACAGAGGATAGATAGATAGATAGATAGATAGATAGATAGATAGATAGATAGATAGATAGATAGATAGATAGATAGATAGACAGAAATAGACAGACAGACAGAAAGAGACAACAGATAGATAGATAGATAGATAGATAGATAGATAGACAGACAGACAGATGATAGATAGACAGAGACAGACAATAGATAGATAGATAGATAGATAGATAGATAGATAGATAGACAGATAGATAGATAGATAGATAGATAGATAGATAGATAGACAGACAGACAGACAGAAAGAGACAACAGAGAGATAGACAGACAGACAGACAGACAGACAGACAGATAGACAGACAGACAGACAGAAAGACAGACAATAGATAGATAGACAGATAGACAAACAGACAGACAGATAGACAGAAAGACAGATAGATAGATAGATAGACAGACAGACAGAGGATAGATAGATAGATAGATAGATAGATAGACAGACAGACAGACAGAAATAGACAGACAGACAGAAAGACAGACAATAGATAGATAGACAGATAGACAAACAGACAGACATATAGACAGAAAGACAGATAGATAGACAGACAGAGGATAGATAGATAGATAGACAGACAGACAGAGGATAGATAGATAGATAGATAGACAGACAGACAGAGGATAGATAGATAGATAGATAGATAGATAGATAGATAGATAGATAGACAGACAGAAAAGACAGACAGACAGAAAGAGACAACAGATAGATAGATAGATAGATAGATAGATAGATAGATAGATAGATAGATAGATAGATAGACAGACAGACAGACAGATGATAGATAGACAGAGACAGACAATAGATAGATAGATAGATAGATAGATAGACAGACAGATGATAGATAGATAGATAGATAGACAGACAGACAGACAGACAGAAAGAGACAACAGAGAGATAGACAGACAGACAGACAGACAGACAGACAGACAGAAATAGACAGACAGACAGAAAGACAGACAATAGATAGATAGACAGATAGACAAACAGACAGACAGATAGACAGAAAGACAGATAGATAGATAGACAGACAGACAGAGGATAGATAGATAGATAGATAGATAGACAGACAGACAGACAGACAGAAATAGACAGACAGACAGAAAGACAGACAATAGATAGATAGACAGATAGACAAACAGACAGACAGATAGACAGAAAGACAGATAGACAGACAGACAGAGGATAGATAGATAGATAGACAGACAGACAGAGGATAGATAGATAGACAGACAGACAGAGGATAGATAGATAGATAGATAGACAGACAGACAGACAGACAGAAATAGACAGACAGACAGAAAGACAGACAATAGATAGATAGACAGATAGACAAACAGACAGACAGATAGACAGAAAGACAGATAGACAGACAGACAGAGGATAGATAGATAGATAGACAGACAGACAGAGGATAGATAGATAGACAGACAGACAGACAGAGGATAGATAGATAGATAGATAGACAGACAGACAGACAGACAGACAGACGATAGATAGACAGACCAACAGACGATAGATAGACAGACAGATAGATAGACAGATAGATAGATAGATAGATAGATAGATAGATAGATAGATAGATAGACAGACAGACGATAGATAGACAGACCAACAGACGATAGATAGACAGACAGATAGATAGACAGATAGATAGATAGATAGACATACCGACAGACGATAGATAGATAGATAGATAGATAGATAGATTGACAGATAGATAGATAGATAGATAGATAGATAGATAGATAGATAGACAGACAGACGATAGATAGACAGACCAACAGACGATAGATAGACAGACAGATAGATAGACAGATAGATAGATAGATAGATAGATAGATAGATAGATAGATAGATAGACATACCGACAGACGATAGATAGACAGATAGACAGACAGACAGACAGACAGACAGACAGACAGACAGATAGATAGATAGATAGATAGATAGACAGACAGAGTATAGATAGATAGATAGACAGACAGACAGAGGATAGATAGATAGATAGATAGATAGATAGATAGATAGATAGATAGATAGATAGATAGATAGATAGATAGATAGATAGATAGATAGATAGATAGATAGATAGATAGATAGAATTAACATATAAACACAACACCTGTTCATCTATCCTGGAGCGTATTTACCTGCCCTCTCATTATTTGCTCCCTCATTACCTGCCAGTGATGAGAAGGAAGAGGGTGAGAATGACGAGGAGAGAGAAACCCCCCACTGTGGCTGTAACAATCACCAACACCTGGCCCTGATCAGCTGCCTCCTCAGAGTCTGACATAGTGAAGGATAGTGAGTGTGTGTGATGTTTGTGTGCATATGAGAGAGAAAGAGAGATGAAAAGAGAAAGAAGCTCAAAACAATGAAGTCACTTTTTCACACTTTTTCATGTTCTGTGATTAGCTGGTGGGTAGGGATGTGTAATAGTTGCAGACTAGCATTCATGTGATGACCACAATCTCGTTCTATCAGACTCAGAAATAGACTTAATGCCAGGAGAGAGGTTGGTAAGTATTTACATACATTCTGTGCACTAAGATAAGCCAAATGGCAGTTAAAAAAATCATTGAAATCATAGGGCACTTAAGGTCATTCATGGTAAACAGAAAATGTTCCCTTCAAACATTTGTTTAAAACTCTACTCACGTAGCTGACATGGTATGACCACAATCTCAGAAAATTGGACATAACTGCAGCATTTTAGGCTAACAGGTATTGAAATGAGGCATTTTTAGAGAAACACTCACTCTCGTCTCCTGTGGCGAACTCAAACTTTGGGCTGTAACTGCTGTAGCCAGCGAGGGTACGAGCGCGCACATGGAACGCGTAAACTGTAGAGGGCTTTAGTCCTGTCACTATTACGCTTGGAGACTTTGTACGTGTAGAGGAGTAACTTAACTGTTCCTGTTCCTAAATATAAAGAGAGTAAGAAAACATTTTTTTTTAATATACCATAATGTTCATTATGTAACGTTTATTATGTAAAGATGTGTTCAGTCTTGGTGAGTTACCTTTTCATAATATTTGATCTCGTAGTCCAAGATGGCAGCATGTGGCTGTTCAGTTTCCTGCCAGGAGAGGGCGATACTAGTTTGAGATGCCCAGTCCTTTCTCACCACACCTACCAAAGATGGACCTGAGAGGCAAAAACAACTAGTTAGTGAGGGTGATCACTGGCTTTGTCTGAAAACTGGAAAATTCTGCTTTCGGATGACACATTTCAAGGTAGGAAGGCATCAAGGCACGTCCGAATCCAATGTTAGCTTCACTTCCTGTTTCCTGAGATACCTCCATCTGATCGATTTTTGAAGGCAGCATAGATGTATCCTTCTCTGTATCCTGTGCATTCCATTCTGTGACAGTAGAGCTAGAAAAATAAAGATGCCGTCCAAAAGTTGCGTTTGCTGGTCAGTTTGTGTGTGAATGTATGTTTTTGACCAACATTTTCCACTTTTGATGTCGTTTCTAAAGAGAAATTACTACTGCAGTAATTAATTACTTAGTTTAGCTCGTGCTATTTTGCTGTAGATCATTAAACTGATACGCTGCCTCAGAAGTCTGTCTGAAATCAGTTTCGTGAGGTGCCTTCATGCACAAACGCTGCCTTACAAGTCACTGTCTGAGAAGGCAGCAAGGCAACTGCCTAGGTTTTCGGGTGCATCCACTTACTAAAGCAATGTGGCTTTCCATACGAATGAACTGAAAATTGGTTTTGTTACTCTAAGCTTTTCTACACAGGTCACTTTATTCCCATCTGGTGCTCAAAAAGATGAAAAGCGCCTATAAAGCCATTGTCCCATTATTCCAGGTTATATAATGGGTCTTTTTTACAATATGCTTTAAAATAAGGCAATTAATATGTTTGGGTGTCTCTAATACAAATGTATATTACCGTATTATTCCGAATATAAGAGAATGTTTTATTTTTTTCAAGTGTGCCAAGAAATATGGTGTGTCAGAGTGCAATGTTTGAAGATTGTCTTATAAACGCTAACAGTCAAAGAAAAGCTTACCGTCTAAGAGCCGCGTAACTCATGTTTGCGTACCTCACTGACGGGACCAGACTTTCCCCATACATGATTTTAAAATGTAAGACGGTACCCAGATTTCAAAACTACAATAAGATTTCACTTCTACTGTTAAAGAAATTTTGGAATTTTGGTAGGCTACATGGTTTTCACTATGAAATGGATAGCCTAATTGTTATATAATTCAGAAGGGCTACAAGGTCGTCTTAAATTCGGACCAATACTGTAATCAATGTTCTAAATTTCAAATGAATCACATAAAACAGTAAAGATACATAATGTAAACCCCACCTTTATGTCTTTAGGTACAATCTCAACATCTATTAAAAAGAAAGAGATCAAAACATCTAGAATATATACCATGTTTGACAATCTTAATGTTTTCATCATCATTTGTGTACCTTTTTATTTCTTTATTATTCTTTTGTTAGGTTAATTTCTGTCTTTTTACTCTTAATGACTAATTATGACTAATGTAAATGCATCCCATTGTACGTTGGCTTGACAGATGCATGTAGGAATATTTGCTACAGCTACAAGTAAGGGTGGATGATTGATTGATTGATTGATTGATTTAAAACAGTGATTCATTTAACTTTTTGTGCTTAAAAAAGATATAACCGGATCAGTTAATCGGATATAAGGAGTTACTATGGTAATATGGTTTTCAGCCAAAAAGCTTTGGGCATCAAGGTCTGATACTTTGTTTCAATTAAAGTGAAATGTGTTTTTTCCCCCTTTTAACACAAGCTTTGAATCTTTGAGCATCTAGGTAATTAGCCAGCTCTGCCTATGTACTATGTGAAGATAATGCACTCAATCATGGCTTAGTCAGGTGGAAGAACCCAAGAAAAAACACAAGGAAAATCCATTAAGGCTCTGTGTCTGAGGCCATTTACAATTAGCACAATTAGCGAAGTCTATAAGCCTCTGCACTTAAGATGGTGGTGTGTGCGCATTCATATAACACGCTCGAACAATCATATACAAAAACTGTTTACTGCTTCTTTCTAATACTGTACACTTTAAGAGAAACCATTTTGCTTCTTTTTTCCCCTTTCACCTCAGCGACTGAAGTAACGCCCACAGGTAGGTGGAGCTGATCTCTAATTGAATCCTGGAGCAGATTAAAGTAGTGGGTGAATGGCATTAGCCAGCCTGATTGAATTTCTCCCAGGTAAATATTCACTCTGGAAGCCCACAGAGAGTGCCAGCACGGTAATCACTACCTCTGTCAAGTAATCAATCTCTCACAGTTAAAACAGCTGAGAAAATATAAGGGGTGGACAGGGAACGGGAGGGTTTTAGGTATAGCAAGTTGCAGAGAGAGAGAGAGGATTTAGGCAGCCGGTAAACAGCAGAGAGCAGCGTTCAGTGATGTGCAGTATTGGGCGACACTGCCTGAGGTCCTCTGAGATTTCAGCGAAGTGATTTGGAGAGAAAATAAGAGAATAAGACATCGGTTTTGCTAAGGTTACCACCTGTGACACAATCTCTCTCTCTGTCTGTCTCTCTCGGTAACCACAAGGGCTTTATCTAAATGTGCAATGCTGTCTATCTTCCATCTACTATGTCTTTACAAATTTGCACGTTGGAGATGTATTGGAACGGTGTTTGATGAAACCCCCTATGTTATTTGTCTTATTTGACTCTGTGGCGGGAGAAGCTATGTGCTGAATATCTCTCATGAGAGATAGCTCATCTTTTATTGAGAAGGGACGGACGGTGCAGCCTGTGACATCTGACTACTTTAGACATGTGTGAGGAGGAAACTCATAGGTTTGCACAGAAATATTGAAGTCAGAGCGACTGTAGAGAACAGGCAGTGACTTAATAAATGATGAAGTTTCATCATGTCGCTATTTACAGAGGTAGAGATTGATTTCAGAATGGAATATTATACAGGAACAGAGAGGGCAAAAAAGTCTTTTTCTGATTCTGTGACTGCCTGAACTGAGCTGGAGTTGTCAGCCAGTGAAAGGGCAGGAGGATGAACTTGGCTGCAAAAAACAAAATGACATTATGGCTCAAAACAGACCCACGGAAGGACAGCCGAGAGTTTGTTCAAAATTTATTCAATATTTATCTTTATCTTTAAATCATTAATGGCATGTTAGACAGTAAGTCGGAAATCATTGTGAAACATTACCGTTCAAAATTTTGGGGTCAGTAATTTTTTTACATACATTTATTTAATACTTTTATGTAACAAGGACACAATTAATTGATCAAAAATGACAGTAGGACATTTCGTCACCTTGGATTTATAAGGTTCTATCTGACATTTTTGTCAAAATTGTGTTATTGGCATATTGGAATATTGGATCATGTGGCACTGAAGAGTGGAGTAATGTCTGCTGAAAATTCAGGTTTGCCATGAAAGGAATACATTAAATGACATTTTAAAATATATTCAATTAGAAAACAGTTGTTTTAAATTGTACTTGTAAATCATTGTATTTTTTATCAAATAAATGCAGTCTTGGTGAGCACATTTGGTGTCTTTTTTTTTTTTTTTTTTTGCCCCCATATCTTGAATTTGGGGGTCTTTTTTTGTTAATTTTGGTGTCATTTTTGCATTTTTTTTTGCTCCCATATCTTGAATTTAGGGGGTATTTTTGTAAATTTTGGTGTCATTTTTGCATTTTTATTTTATTTGTGCCCCCATATCTTGAAATTGGGGTGCTTTTTTTTTTTTTTTTTTTGTAATTTTTGCATTTTTTGCCCCCATATCTTGAATTTGGGGGGCATTTTTGTTAATTTTGGTGTCATTTTTGCATTTTTTTTTAAAAATATGTTTTTAAATGTAGTCTTGGTGAGCATAACAGACTTCTTTATTATATTCTTTTAATAGAGGTGTAAAGTGTACCTGAAAACCATGTTCAAGTAAAAGTAGAGATAACTTACAGCGAAATTGACCCCATTACAAGTTACAAGTCACCAATACCACTTAAGTATTTTATTGGTACAAAATGTAGGCTTAAAGATGCACTAGTCCTCAAAAGTGTTGGGGAAAGTTACTTTTAACCCTTAAATGCATACCTCGGGTCTTTAGTGACCCGGGACGTCATTCACTACCCTCCTCCTCGTTCATTTTTTAAAGTTAGACATCAACCTTCTTGGTATTCCTCAATCAATTCATTATAAAGAATATAACGAGAAAAAAATCATAAAATTATAAAAGAATGTCTATTTTTGTATTCATTTTTATTAAAAATTGTATAGGGCCGCAAATGACCCGAGGTGTGTATGAGTGTATGTATATTTTTTTCTGCACAACAATAATTGAATCTTAGATGACGGAATGAGTGCAATTCACCTTTATTCCACAAGGTGGTAATGTCTGATACACAATGCTGAAGTGACGACTCATTCAGACAGAAAACTAAATAATAAGAAAAACATGAAATGGCTCAGCGATTTACTGCAGAGCAAGTACTGAACACAATCAAATGTGACTATAAATCTTACTGGATGGATCTGGTGAAGCTGTTAGCGATCGAAATATTGATTTTGAAGATGTTGAAAATTATATAGTTTTGAGAATACATTTGAGATCGCGAATGGTCTCATATTCATGATCTCAAACATAAAACTAGCCCATTATTTGCTGAATTTACTGGGAAATGAGCTCTGACGAGGACAGTGATGATGGCATAAAACATCTGCTCAAACGGAGCCCTTTCAAGCTCCAAAAGGTAACAAAATATGCTTTATTTTATTCTTCTGTAATTGTTACTCTATTATCAGAAGAGTTTTATATTATCGCGACAGGTAGAGATCCTTCAGTGTTAGATATAGATCTGGGTCGATAAAGACCCGAATATGTAAGAATGATTGGCGAAACAGTCATGCATTTGAGGGTTAAAAGTAATGCATTACAATATTGCGTTACTCCTTAAAAAAGTATTTCTGAGATTGCATTTCACTGTTTTTATTCATTTTGAGGAATACTGAATGTTTTCGTGCAAGTGAGAAGAGTAAATGCTCACATTTAGTCTAGAACTACAATAACCATCATGTTTACACAGTGCACACAACACCTCTGCACTTTATTTCTTACATGAGGACAGGAGAGCTGTCAGTCAATAAATGTGAAAAAGTAACTTGTGTTAGATATTTTATAAAATGTCTTTTTATTAAAGCATGTGATTTGACACAATTCACTTGTACATTCTGAGAGCCTTTTTTTATAAGTAATTCAAAAAGTAAAATATAATAATAGAATGAAAAAAGAATAAAAAAAAAATGGTTAACTTAAAGGTAATTTAAAACTCATAGTGGTACAACATTAAAAAAAAAAAAAAAAAAAAAAAAACACCACCAGACTGACCACGATCTCCCACAATATTACCCCACCCCTATTCACCCGAACCCCAACCCCCACCCCCACCGCCACCCCCCACCCACCCCCTATATCTCCACCTTTCCCCGTAGAGACCCTCACTCTAAAACCATTAGCATTGTCATATATCGTGTGCTAGGATGCAGACTGTTGCACTGGATTTGTAGTTTTTAGGTATGATATGAGGGGTTTCCATATTTTATTGAATAAGTTAAGCCTATCTCCCAGCGTATATCTTATCCTTTCTAAATGAAGTGTATTAGTTAAATCTTCTAACCACATCTTAGAAGTAGGTACAGTTGTATTCTTCCATAAGATGAGGATTAATCTCTTTGCTATTATGAAGCAATAAGAGAGAAAACGCTGTTGTGCAACACTCAATTCTCTGAAGGTCTCCGATATTCCAAGAATGATGAACAGGGGCTCGGGTTCGATTGAAGTATTGATGACCTCAGACATAATATTGCATATATCAATCCAGAACAATTGAACTTTTGGGCATAAAGCAAAACTATGGAGAAGTGTTGCTACGGAAGTGTGGCATTTATCACACATGGGTGACACTTCTGGGTATATGCTATGTAGTTTCTCTTTTGAATTGTGTTAGAAATTTTGTGGTAAATTGAAAAAGTAATGTGTTACTTTACTAGTTACTTGGAAAAGTAATCTGATTACGTAACTCAAGTTAATGCGTTACCCCCAACACTGGTCCTCAACACCTAAGAGACATGCCAGTGAGGAGAGTGGGGAGAAAAATCACATGGTAATTTTCTAAAATCTCAATACTGCAATAAATCAAGGTCGATACAACAGCCTCTCAAACATCTACAAACTGTCTCAGTTAAGCTAAAGTGCTCAAAAAAATTAAATTTTAATAGTAAAATTAAATAGTCACAGCCAACTTGCATTGGATGTTTTGGTTTCGGCCTCATCACTGGCTGAAGCCATGTCCTCATCTCATATATGTGATTCAGCAACTATGTGCTAATGCACTCACATTCGCGTAAAGTAGCCTTGTTGACAAGTTTGGGTGAGTGAGAGCAAAACGCACAAGATGTAGTACCTTTAATGCCCTTTAGATCACCTCTTTTGTAGCAGAAATAAATTGCTGTAACAAAGGTAAGGTGCCATGCAAAAAATCTAGGTTGCATCTGAAAACTTAAAATGCTGCCTTGGAGGACACAGGCATCAAGGCGAGTCTGAATCTATAGCTTCACTTCCTGACTCCTGAGATACCTTCATCTGTTCAATTTTTGAAAGCATCATAGATGTATCTTTTACTGCCCTGTATATCCCACAATCCTGTGCTTCCCATTCTATTTACACAGTTACACACTAAAATAAAAATGCCATCAGAAAGTTGCGGTTGGTGGTCAGTTTGTGACTAAAATGTACATTATTTAAAACATTTTCAACTTGTGATGTCATTTTTAGTGAGAGATTACTAATGTAGTAATATTTGCTTAGTTTTCACCAAAGCTCATTCTATTTTGCTGTAGATCATTAAAGCGATAGATTTTCAGAAGTCTGTCTGAAATCAGTTTCATGAAGTAGCTTTGTGAGCAAATGTTGCCTACAAAGTCACTGCCTGATAAGGCAGCGAGGCAACAAGTCAGCTGCCTAAGTTTTCAGAAGCAGCCCTACTGGCAAAATGCAATGAGTAACTACATTAATTATTAAAAATGTATTGAAGTAAAGAGTACTTATCTTTGATACTCAGTCAAATTACAAAGTAGCCAAAAAGATACTTTTTTAATATTTTGATATGGACATAAAAGTCTCTTTTTGAACTACAAAAACAAAAATATGTTTATTTTGGCATTATTTTGTCATACATAGTCTTGTTTCTCAATATAATTACATTCAGTTGACAAAATTCAACTTAATTTTAGGTTATTTGGTACTTTTCATTGAGAAAAAAAAAAGGAAAAAAAAAAAAAAAAAAAAAAAAAAGGAAATGAAACTTCCAAGTTCAACATGTCAGAAACTTTCATGCTTACTGTTAGGCCATGATTCTGAAGTTTATAAAAAGTTTTGATGATGTTTCTGCCAAAAACATAAGCATTTTTGCGAAATGAATTGTTCAACCGCCTCTGTGGTATGTTGAATTGTCATAACAAGCCTTAGTTGGTAATTAGCCTGAAGCAGCAACGATCCCGCAAGAAAAAACCTAAAAGAGAAACTGCTAACACAAACACATCCAAACATATACCTTCAAAAACTGAGTCGCTAATGTACAGTCATTATGCGGAGCTGACCTGCATTTTTATTTTAATTAGCTTTCCTGCTCCGCTTAAGGGGATCTTCCATTGACTCTTACACCCAAATCATTTCCGACTCTTTATGGATGCTGCACAATGCCTAAATGATGACTTTCCCCCATAATCAGCAATCATACCACACTAGTGAAGCAATCACTAAAGCCAGATTAAGGATAATTGGATGTTGCTTGTTTTCGCAGGATACATTTTTACATTGCATTCTCTCTGAGAGTTTACCAAAATGACAATAAAAGGAAATGTGGCACAGTTTAATACAAGAGGCACATAAAAATGCACATGCACACGCTTGTGGACACACAGTGAACCTAAGTTCTTGTTTTATCAAAGTGGCTCTGGAAAGGACATGCAAATGGAAACAGCCCTTGCACCTACATTACTTGATGATTTCAAAAGATTTCTTACATACAGAGAGGAAGTGAGGCGAAAAGAGAGCTCTGTTAATGCACATTCTTCTTCTATATCCTATTGCTGTTAGACAGATTTCACTCCCCCCACCACTTCCTAGAATTATATACAAGATTAAAAAGAAATGCTTCCCTATAGCTCCTATAATCTTCTCCTCTAAGTGTATCTCATATAGTCATGTTACAATAAGTGAACAGACTCTTCTGAGAGTGCGAACCTGAGCTCACCACAGCTAAGCAGAAATGTGTAGGTGGAGTTGTGGCATAGTGGTTAGCGCACAGGCCCCAGACAAGTTGAACTGTGGTGTGTTTGTGAGGGTTTTATCAGCAATATTTATGTTTTTGTAAGGTCTCTTATACTCATCGAGGCTGCATTTATAGGATATATTATAAATAAATGTTTCTAATATGCTGATTTGGTGCATAAGAAACATTAACTTTTTTTTAACAATATTATTATCAATACTGAAAACAGTTGTGCTCAAAATTTTGTGGAAACCATAATAATAATAATAAAAAAAATCTGTATTCTTGATGAATACAATGATGAATACTATGGTCACTTTTGATCCATTTAATTGATCCTTGCTGAATAAAAGTATTAATAAAAAAAAAATAAAATAAAAAAAATACTGACCCCCAACTTTGCAGTTGTGTAAATACAATGAATTGTGATTGATTTGATTAATTAATCATCATATAATGTAATTAATTCAATGAAAAAAAAAAAAATCGATTGACAGGACTAGTCCTAATATTAAGGGCTTGTGCCCTACTATTAAATTGATAGTTCATCCAAAAATGAAAATTCTGTCATCATTTACTCACCCTCAAGTTGTTCCAAACCTGTATGAGTTTCTTTCATCTGTTGAACACAAAATAAGGTATTTTGAAGAATGTCGGTAATGAAGTAGGCCTAGGGCCCAATTGACTTCCATAGTATTATTATTTATTTATTTATTTTTCCAATGGGGTCCATCAACTGTTTCATTTCACACATTCTTCAAAATATCTTCTTTTGTGCTCAACTATCCCTTTAATAAAACATAATCAAGAATATGAAGTTCATTTTCTAAGTGTGTCAGTTGTCAAGCCATGCATTAACAATCTGGGTTAATCAGGTTTTATATTGTAAGACTGAATTTAAACATGTGGAATGTTTGCTTTCTGTTTACAGCAGCTGAGGTTTTATCTGTCTGGCAGTGAATGAGTTTACCAGGTGCTCTGAGATCCAAACACAGAGTTTGACAAGGCCATGTTTGATTTGTTCTCAGCAATGAAAACAACTCCAATTCAGATTCAGAGATGAATAATGAGAGACGATCGAGTATTTGTCTAAACACACTCAAAAATCATCCACCCCCAGATACACAAGCGGGTCTCTCAGAGGCTCACAAACAGCAGCAATTAACTGGAGAATGAAGCAGCTGCAGTAAATATGCAGTCGATACGGCACAAGTCAGGATGAGTGCAGACCATGTGAGATATGCACACGCATGTTCTTTCTTTAATGACTGTGTGCATGGATGCATGAGTCGTTATATGTTTATACAGTGCATTACAGGGAGTATAAAAGCCTGGGTGTTTGTGTGTTCGTATGATTTGAGAGTCAGAACGACTGTTTATAGGCCAGTCTGTATTTGTTTCAATTAAACTGTCTTTTTGGTAAATGCAGTGAGGTGTTACGACATCGAACACAAGCAGTTTGAGCTGAAGAGAGTCGGGTCATCATAATCAATATTAATTCACTCTTTTGTAGTTCTGGGGTAATTAACAAGCTACAGTGAATTAGCGTCCCACCTCTGTCTCTTCAAGCTCACTGGCGGTGATACGTTTCAGTACAAATGTGAAATTTGTATGTTTCCGATGAATAGGACAACAGACGGTGTGGCAACAATGTGCTTGAAAACTGGAAAGCCAATCAAAACATCAGCTCAGTAGCCAGCTGTAGCAAGCAAAAATAAGATGAAAAGAGCAAGAGAGAGGCTGGAAGTGAGTGAGAGAGTAATAAAAAACAACAACAACAACAACAAAAAAACAAAAAACAGTCGATTGTCTCTAGGAATAATTGTTAGTTCCGGTAACAGATTTGTCTTGGAGTGCGGAAAAAATAGATGATATTTTGTTCCCCTCCCCTGTCCAACCAGATCTTAATTACAGCACCTATATGGGCCATTATGTGCCAACACCTGGCCTCATGGGGAAAATTTGTACATTGCATAATTTTTCACTTCGAGCTGTTCCCACTGCCAGGAAAAATAAATAGCTAAATAAATAAATAAATAAAATCAGAGAGACACGGTGAGAAAGTGAGAGAGTGAGGAGAAGGAGGTGGTAAAAATAACATAAATAGGCTCTCTAATCCCCCCTTTCTCTCTACTCTGGGTAAAGACAGAACAACAAAGATTAGAAGAAAATTGCAGAAGTGTAAATACATTCACAAAGCTAGATGTCTAGAGAATAAAGTGGGAAAAAAAAGCTTAGAACACCATTCTAAGTGAACAGAGAGAAGAAAATAATGACTTGAAAAACAATGTACTCTATATCACTGTAACAGAAGCAGGGTTCCCTTAAACTACAGAGGAAGCAAAAAAAAAACTATCCATGTATATTAACCAGGTAGCAATCCTTTGGCCTGCAAGGATTCATATATAATTGTAATATACAATAATAACCAAAAGAAGAGTCCAAAGATCAATGTTCTGAATTATAGACTAGAAAATGTGCAACCTGTGGGAACGTTTTCACGAGTCGCTAAAATATGTACCAATACGTATGTATCACTGCAGTTTCCAATAGAAATTAACACTAGAGGCAGTAAAACAGCAAGCGCTTTTAATAGTTTTCATACACAGTTATGATTACAGGGTCAGATTATGGATTAATAAACTTGTTTTTATGTCTCATTGCACGATATTATGTTATGACTTCAAAACACTTTTACCAAAGTGCATGATTTGTAAATGAATTTATTTTAGACTTTGCATCACTTGACCAGCTCCATATGTTTCGCTTTTCTGATATAACAAGCTTGCTCGGTAGCTTAGCTGGTACGGAGTTGTACTTAGGACGAGGAAGCCTCAAGTACCAGGGAAAAATGAGTCACGGTAAAAAAGAGCTCAAAGATGAGAGATCAAACCATGCTAAAACGGCACGATTACAGATGCTTTTTATGTCACATTTGCTTTTGTTAACACTATTGGGTAGTGAGTGACCACCAATGAAAACACCTTGCACAACTAAAACCAAAAATAGCTTTTGGAAAAGTCCTTCAGTGCATGTCCATGAACAAATGCAAAGTTATTAATGGTAGGCTCACACAGACTTTTTTTCAGATTTTCTGAGATGATTTTGATGGAGAATTCTACACAGTAAATATGGTCAAATGTGTTAAAAGGAACTGAGTGTACAACACTGTTATGTGTAGCTTTCAGCATTATACAGTACACTGTAAAAAATGACCGTGATTTTAACTGTAAAAGACTGTAAAAATGCTGCGGTGAAAAACTGTTAATTGGTTTACAGAAAGTTTCCGTACTATATACGGTGAATAACTGTAATAGATCTAACGTTACATTTAATGTAATTTTACGGTAAAATACCGTTAAATTCACAGTTTTTGGAAGTGAAAAATAACAATTCATTGTAAAATTTACAGTGAAAAACCGTAAATTGACATTCCCACAATTCCCTGCGTGACACTTCACATTTAATATATTTTCGTTGAAATAACTCTGTTTCTTCTTAGTTTTTCTCATTTTTTTCTAATCAGTACATTAGGGTTTTATGTTACATCTAATGTTGTTAAATTAATGTTTATTGTATTTTTAAGATTTCATGCATGTTACCATGATGGTGTTTAGTGTGTGTGTGAATGACACTGTGTGCACCTTCTATATGTTAGTGTTGTCCTTCTCAGCTTGTGGAAAAGCTGCTTGTGATGAACATTGATTCATGTGACTCTTATCACCACTGTGTTTGGTGACTGTCAGTGTATTATAAAGGTACAAAACAGATATTAGTACTTCGTTAGGTTGGTAAATTAACATTATATCAGTTAATGAAATACGTTATTTTACCGTAAATTTAACAGATTTTTTTTTATGTTGCTACTGTATTTTTTTACGGTAAAGTTCTGGCAACCTCAGCTGCTGTTTTTTTACCGTAAATTTTACTGGGATTTTTTTTTTACAGTGTAGCATTACAAAATTAACTGGTAACACTTTACAATAACACTGTGTCTACACTGGGCATGACCATTGTCCTGTTTCATGCCACAACAAATTATGACTGTCTACACTTGATGCGTCAAAGCTGTATAGCTTAAATTCATTAACATAGTTATTGCCTTAGGTATCTCATTGTGAAAAAGAAGTGTGCTTGTTTGTATTGAATGTGAACTTGTAGCGAACTTCAAATATTAAAAGTATCATTTAAAAAGAAATTGCAGTTAATATAACGAAATTAATGAAAATTTAATTAATGAAATAAAATGCCACACTTTCATGACTGCTTCTTAACACAGTCAAGTGTACCTATGTCATATACTTAAAATACTTTAAAGTATATTTTAAATGATTACAGGGTCATTATGTGTCAAATCAACCAAATTTCGGAAACTTTCGGAAATTTTGTTAATATTTTTTTCTGTAGAAAGGCATACATAAATAGTGATGAAAGCCAATAGCCAATACATTTACTGAATAGCCAAAAAAAGAAAAGAGAAAGCCAATATATTTACCGAGTAGTCCACTATTTTGAAGAGGGAGGTCAAAATGACCATTTTCACCTGAGATTTGGAGCCAATTAAAAATGACTTTAAAAAGATGGCAGCATCATTATTTTATTTTTACACAGAGATTGGTAGGTGTATTAGTAACATCTGTTGACTTTAGCAATCTTTTGTTTCATTATTATGCCAACGGTGATGGTTCAAAAATGGCAAAAAGCACTTCTTGTGTTTTTGCCTTAAGTTTGCATGACTGTAACTCAAATATTAAAGACATCTTAATATTCTTGTAGATTCTGGTTCTTAATAAATTTAAACAACAAATTTTACTAATAGACCTACCAATCTCTGTGTAAAAATAAAATAATGATGCTGCCATCTTTCTAAAGTCATTTTTGCACCCCTGTAAATTGGCTTCAGGTGAAAAATGGTCATTTTAAATCCCCTCAACAAAATAGTGAATTACTCAGTAAATATACATTCATGACATTTTAATATTTTGGCTTTCATCACTATTTATGTTTGTCTTTCTACAGAAAAAAATATTAACAAATTCAAAAATTTAAGATGGGGACCTCTGGTTGAGTTGACATGGAATGAGCCTATATTTTAATAATCATTTGTTGTGCTTTAATAAGTGCAATTATTTTGATGTGATGACTAACATACTAAAGCACATGTAAAGCACATAGCTTATAAAATAGAATTTTAACTGTGGTGTGTTATTCGTTATTACATGCAAAGTCAATATTGTTTGAATGTATTAAATTGCAACTTCATCATTACTAATTACACTTTCATCAAATAATGTTAACATTTTGCAATGAATAGTTAAACAAATACACAAGGGCCAGGGCATTTGCAGAATTTTATGAATGACAGATGTTCCAGTTTTACAGACATCTGCAGAGTTCTACGTATGCAGGGCTCAGGTTTGGCGTGGGCCTGCTCACATGAAATCACACTGAATTACAGAAACATCTGAATAGGCACAACCTGACGAGGCCAATTTCACATTTTCATAGACTACAATCATAAGGACAAAATCATTATGATGTCTGACAGGATTAATCTGGGCTTATTAAGTTCATAATTGCATATTAATATGCAGTTTCGCCAGTGCTATCAGTGGGCTAGCAAATAAATCTTCATTAGAGTTTAAACAGGTGACTGCCATTTCACTCTTACGGTCTGCGTTGTTGACAGAAATTGTACAAGAATTGCAATCCATCCATCATCCTCTTAAATTCGCAATGGAAAACAAAAACAGAAAAATTGGGGAAGAGAAAGAGAGAGACAGATGGCACCAAAATTGGAACGGTTCTTGCGTCTCTGTTCTCCAATTCATTGACAATGCTCAGCACATATACATTAGCATTCTACCATTCAAACAATATGTGAGCAATCACCATCAGCCTGCCACTCACTTGCAAAGACACAGTGCAGTTAACTCTCCATTATAAAGCCCTTCAGGGGAGTAAGAAAGCTCTGCACACTCCCGAGTGCTTTCAGGGCTGCCATGGGGGTCAGAAGTCTGGATGTCTGTCTCTGTGTTCTGTGCCGCACAATCTGTCAAAATGGAGACAGTCACCCTCCTCTTTCCCCTTACCCTCTTTCCTTGTATCTTTCTATCTATCTGTCTATCCCTGGGGGACAGCGAAGTGTCAGTCTATGTCTTTGCCCCTGCTTGGCTCAGTAAGGGCTATGGAGATTTTGGCCTCAGATACATTTAAGACATTCTCTCTCCCATACAGTCAAATATATTATTTTCAATCAATTATGAAACTGGTAGTGGTAAATGCACACGCTATCCTTGTGGGGACATTTGGTTCACATAAGACAGGGAATACCAGGTACACGCACACACACACAGCCCAACCCCCTGTCACTTATCTATCCCCTACTGCTGGTCTAAGGTGCTCCGAGCCTCCCAGCTCTGTCTAAAACTGACAATGAAGGGCTCCGTAGAGGCCACTGTGGCTAAAAGCCCCCAAAACACACTGGGATATAATGTTAAATAAATGACAAACGGCTCAGGGATAAGGGTCTTCGGTCAGTATACTCAGGGGCTATATTGTCTGAATGAGGACAGCTTGAGGAAGTAGTGTAAACATCACAGCATTAAAGAATTTAAATGACTATGGATCTAAATAAAGTAACTTATCTTACGAGAGATTGCTGTCAATTGCCAGCATGCAAAACGCAATAACTTTCAATTTTGCTATTTATTTTCCCTTTTCTTTATTAAAGTTGTGTATGTTTGGAATGGTGTGTATTTGAATTACATTATCAAAGTGCATTATTTGTCATTTTTTCATGTGCAGTCTCATCACTAAAGTAGATTACGCCTGGCTGAGTAATTTTTTGAAATGAGATTTGGCCAGCTAGTTTAATATCTTAGATTGCCATTTTATTAGTGTGGGTCTTATTGGTGACGTACAAAGCTTGAATAATTTACGATTTTTTTTTTTTTTTTTTTTCCCCCACATTTTCTTTATGAGAAAAGCTTTTTATTGAATAATCTCTATATTTCAGTGCAATGGACATTTTTATACCATGAGCATCTGAGAGTGGGACTTTCATCAAAATAACAGACGCCGCCTGGAATTGATTTGGTCTGAAATTCTATGGATAAGTATAGACAGATGATAGAAAATGAAGAGGCTACAGATATGGATGGACAATCACACAATGGCAGCAGAAATATAACTATACCGTTATAATTCCCTATATTTACAGTTTATTTTTTTACATTTTTTTTTACAGAACTATTGCTGTGATTTGATTAGCCACGCAAGTTAGTACAGCAAAGTTGTTAGCATTAGAAACATTTACCATGGTAACAACTCTACATGAAAAACTGAACAAACCATCATGATTTTTTTTTTTTTTTACTGGTTTATCTTTAACAGAGGCAGACCAACACGACTAACGAAACTGACTGAACAATGAAATCTTGCTAGGTATCAAAACAATATATTACAAATTCTTTAAGTTCATAATTACAAAGTTCAAGTTCAAGTAAAGTTAAAGTATTAATATCAATGTACTAGAAGTATACTTGTATACCTAACACATCTACAAGCCAAGTATACTTAATTATACTTTTAAGTATATCTCGATAAAAAGATTGAAAACAAGTATAGGCCAAATATACTTAGACCTTTCTGTCAGTATAAGCAAAGTCCCTTTAAGACAAGTCATTTCACTCGGCGGCCATCTTTGAAACGCCTCTCGGGCATCCTGGGCATCATGCAATCTCTTTGAATGGGGAAACATCAAATTCTCCAAAACTGTTCACCAACCTTACGATTAAATTTCATATTTGAAATCACCAATGAAATCTAACAACAACCGGTTCATAAATTTAGTTTCTAAACGCTCGAATCATTACAAAAAAAACTGTATTTTTCAGGCTGGATCAAGCTAATGCGCATTCGCAGACCTAAATGCACGTCTCTTTGGAGGCGCGCGTCTGACTGTTTCTATAGAAACCGGTGATTCTAACGGCCACTGAAGTGACGCGATGACTTTACCAGTCGGTGATTGGCTCTTATTTAGAAGGCGGGACTTATTCCGCCATATTGCGCGTTACACTTTCTCCCATTCAAAACAATACGAGACACGTCTTGTGTTATTCTATAGTCTTTGGTATAAGTCAAGTATACTTAAATTGATAGTTCACCCAAAAATGAAAATTCTGTCATCATGTACTCACCCTCAAGTTGTTCCAAACCTGTATGAGTTTCTTTCTTCAGCTGAACACAAAAGAAGATAGTTTAAAGCATGTTGATAATCAAACAGTTGACTCCAATGGAATTCAATGAAAGATTTTAGGGGGAAAAAAATACTATGGAAGTCAATGGCTACCGTCAACTGTCTGGTAACCAACATTATTTAAAATATCTGCTTTTGTGTTCAACAGAAGAAAGAAACTCATACAGGTTTGGAACAACTTGAGGCTGAGTAAGTGATGACAAAATTTTCATTTTTGGGTGAACTATCCCTTGCAAATGTAAGAATATTTCTGAGAAGTACATAAAATGTAGACTGAAAGTATACTTTCTTATTTTTAGTTTAAAAGAAGTATGCTAATGGCACACTTGAATAAGGGTAGGACAGAGTTCACTAATACAGCTTTATCACAGATGTATTATATTATCAGTAACTGTAGCAACTATGGTAGTTATGTGAAAAATGTTGTTATTATAATACAATTTTAAAATTCCTGCTGGGGGACAAAATGCTATTGGCTGGTTTTAGAGAGGTTTTGTGTGCTTATTATCTTGGCCGAGCTGGAAGACCAGCTCAAACCAGCTAAGACTAGAAAATCTAAGCTGATTTAAGCAGTTATTTTTTTAACTGGAATGGTGTGGGAAAAAGGTTACGTAACTACACTGTGGGAAAACAAAACATTGCACCGCAAGAAACAAGTGGCGGCATTGGTAAGCTGTTTCAGAGAATGAACCTGTTAAAAACCCGCACTGCTGGCAGAAATGCTTGTGAGTGAACGTGTATAAATGCTGGAGGACTCGGGGGGGAATGTGTGTGCGTACTTGTCTTGTCGGCCTGCCAATGTGTCAGCAAAGTGTGCAAGTACACATGGATATGCATGCATTTATCAATCTGTCCAAGCATGCGTGTGTGTGCGTGTGAGTGTGTGTGTTGAGTAATTTAGAGTTCCTCTGTCATTATGCAAGCCCACAAACATTCTGACAACTTGCTTTTGACGATTCTATCCAAAGCCTAAAAATAATAAATAAATATATAATTCAGAGTTAGGAACTGCACAACATGTAGCCTCTCAGCCCCTGGAGAGAACATTTACATTTGATATGTCTCAGACACACACACACACACACACACACACTCATCCACTCTCTAGAACACACATACCTAAAACATGCCATCCACCCACCCATTCAAAAGCAACACTGTTCAGCATTAATGTCTGTAGCTCTTTCAGTTCCCCACTAGTATTTCTAACATAACATTTTAGTCTGACAGTATATTTGTGCTGTAACTTAGGGCTTCTTCTTCAAGACATAGCTGGGTTAAACTACACCTGCCAACCCCAATATTGCTTTATGTTTACAGTGAATGACTGCACAGTGCGTTGACCAAAAAATGCATTGAAAACTCCACCATAGAGCTTAACACATTCACATTACTCTACAGTTACATCATACTGTGAGCTTTAAGCTCCTATATTGGCTGAGCTTATTTAAAATTGCAGTTTTTGATTTCTGTGCCATTGACATTAATAATCTTATTTTCATTTAGTGAACTTGATGTACTAAAATAATTAAAACTGAAAAAAAAAAAAAAAAAAATTATTAAAAAAATAATTAAAACTGAAAAAAAAAAAAAAAAAAAAAAAAAATATATATATATATATATATATATATATATATATATATATATATATATATATATATATATATAATAAAAATGACAAAAACAACAAAATTCCTAAAACTTTAACTTACATTAAAATGTCCAAACAAGAGCAAAACAACACAACAGGGCCAGAGTTGTTACATATATCTTTGAAATGAACCTGCAGAGCTGTTATTTACAGTTGTCTCTGTAAATAGATAAAAAAAAAAAAAAAAAAAAAAAAATTGAAATATGAAATACTGACATCTTCTTCAAATCGACTGATGACTTTTGTATTCATCTAACCAGTTCGGGTTAGTTGGGGTTCACAGAGAGATAAAAACATTTCAGATCTATTAAACATGCTTCAATCACTCTGTGAGGAGCTGAGGGTCTGATATTTTTAATGTAATATGAATGTGTCTGAGTGGCAGTTAGAGTTCACCATTAAGGTTTGTTTGGATCTCTTGAATCACGATTCTTTGGCTCAGCCCTCTCCATGGCAAGAACCTCCAGCTCATTAATACTGCACTGGTTCTGGTTAGTATGGGTGGATGAGCTGGAGGTTTGTTGGCCCCTTGCCTCATCATCACCCTTGTGGGGTTCTCCGCAGAGCCCAGCCCAATCCCAGGGTTACTCCCCTCAATCTGACCTCTATTAACATTTCATGTAAGGCTAAATAGACATCGGAGAGAAATATTCGTTGTACTACGAAGCTTGCTGAGATATATTGTAATGAGTTCTGGGTTTTAACTTTGGCTACTTTGGTGTGATCTTCAGTACAGGATGTTGTGAATTTATAACATTAAGGTACATTTGTGTAGATGCAGAATAACATATAAATGCTGTGTGCACTGTCATTACTGAAGCTATTGTAAACATGCCATTGAATACTGCAACATATTATGTGGGACTTTTACATATTTCCTAATGTGTAGTATCAGGATCACCTTGCTTACTCTAACCTAAACTTTAACTTATTGCATTAAATAATAAAGCATCAAACCAAGTATTTACAGTATATTAAAGTTGCAGACCCTTCGAATTTTTCAAGCAATCAAAATGAAGTTTGATAGGTTTGAAATTATAAAACAACAGTTGTACTCTTCAGAATGACAAAATGTATTTGGATACCAAACCTAGAGGAACATGTTCATAGTAAGTAAATCAATAAATACATAGCAAATATTTATGGCAAATATTATACAATGTCAATAATTTAACTGTGTGTATCAATCATAATTTAATACCTCTTCAACTTAAGGATAATAAATTATGTAAATACATTAAATGGATAGTTCACCCAAAAATGAACATTCTATCATCATTTACTCACCCTCATTTCAATTCAATTCAAACCTGTAGGACTTTCTTCTGTGGAACACAAAATACGATATTTTGAAAAATTGACCAGTGTTGCAGTACTCAAGACTGGACTCGGTCTTATGTCTAACTCAAGTCCAAGTCCAAGATCATATACTCTTTTAATGTTCTTTGTCTTGTCATGTCTTGATAACTGTCTAGTCTGCAAAATACATTTCAGAACCAAACATAGACAAGAAATAATGAGACTGGAATTGTTATTAAAAATGTTAGCCCACAAGAAGCTTGCGTTTCAAATTCAAGTCTGTGCGCTAACTTGAAGCGAAAAGGAGTAAAAGAAAAATAAAGGTTATGGAGGAGGAAATGTTTGAGGTCCATAACTCCTCCCCGAACTTCCCGCTGCCCTATATCTTGCTCTCTCAATGGATGTAGGTCATCGCCGATGTCACAGCAGGATTATGAATCGCAGACAGGTCCAGATATTTAGTATGCAGATACTCTGATAATTCACACTTGCTGATTGTCACTCACGTGAATGACCACCGATTTGCCTCAGATTTTAGGCATTTGTCGGCAAGTGAAAATCGGGCCTAAAATTGTGCAGTGTGAACTTTGAATTAGGAACTAATTCTGCGTTCCAGACAGATCCTACCTCCTTCTTGGAAATAACATCTGGAATGCCATTCAAAGTCGGACATTTGACCTCTGAACTCGAGGTACATCGAACAGCCCCAACCTTATTGAGACGCGTCATTTGACGTCACATCCGAGATGTCCTGCTTCTGATGAGCATAAATATAAAAACTCATTTTAACATAAGACATTAAAGGTAGGGTAAGTAGTTTTTCAAAAAACGCTGTTGAACATTGTTGATATTTGAAATCAACCCAAACAAACCCACCCCTCTCTTCATTGCTCCACCTCCAAAACTCACCCTCCAATCCTAACCCACCCTTCAGCAGCGGTCTCAAACCCCAGCCCATTCGCTGATGGCAGGAGAGGTGAACAAAATGCTTCACGAAAAATAAAGCGAAGATGATGAATGAACGACAATGAAGTACAGAAAATGAACGTACAGTACACAAGAGTAAATACAAACAAGAGTTTGTTGTTAGTCGCCGACAGCACATCAGCTCCAAACAATCAATGACACTAAAACCCAGTGTTACTCACATGTGAAGCAGAATCAAAGCAGCCTCCACATCTGTTTTCAGGCCTTCCCGCTTAGCTCTCTCCAGCGTTGGAAAGCTTTTCTAATATTAACATAGGTCCTAAAGCACTTGCCCAGTCATAAACCTTCATTCCAGTGATATTCTTTTGAGCTCTTTTGTATTGTGTCTCATCTCGCTTTCTGCATTTTTTTTTTCAAATCTAACTCTTGCTCATTCTGTCTCCTCGACCGTCATACGCCCCCTAATGCTGATTGGTTAGATGTTTGTTGTTGGTGTCAGCCCGACTAACTTCCAAACAGTGTTTTTTAAAAAGCAACTTACCCCACCTTTAAATTTATGTAACAATACCTTTTATTTTGACTTCTGACAGCTGTTTTTAAACTGATTTTGTTATTTTTATTTTGTTTTTGGCATATTTGAGACAAAAACACAATATGCTGTCATTGTGCCGTGGCGACATCATGTGATCAACATGTGAATGTGACGTCTGATTGACTGGAACTCACTGAGGTCTGAGGTGGAACATTTAATTTGGGATAATCCTATGTCCAACCTCATCTTGAACGCAGCAAAATTCCTCCCTGTTAGTTACCTTGGTTTGATTAGTCCCACCTGTGACTAGTTTAGTCACTCTGTGTGTTTGATGAATAAAATAATGAATAAAATACTCCCTGTGTCAGTTATCATCATGTGCATTTGCTGCTTCTGAAGAATCTCATTTGTATTTTGGTTTTGTGGATTAAAGAACATTTATATCGTCATTCTCAGTCATTTGTGTTTGGATTGCACAGCAGCATGACATCTCAGACTCATTGTGAGAGCAAAAACAGCAGAAATATTTTATTTTGTGTTCTGCAGAAGAAATAAATTAATACAAGTTTGGAACGTCATAAGGGTGAGTAAATGATGACAGAATTTTAATTTTGTGTTTCTATCCATTTACAGGTCCCTGCTCTAAATCATTGAAATTCGTATATTTTAAGTCTCAACATCATTGCACTCTAAAACGGCTGTGAATATTTTAGATGCTATATATACACTGTGCAGCTCCATTCCTTCCCTACACTCTTCATCTCCTTCCCTCTCCACAGGTGGTAGATTGAGGGTTTGAAAGAAGGGAAGGGAAGCTCTTCACTATGATTACAGCTCATGAAGGAGATTGATCATGTCAATCAATCATTCTTGGTTTCTCACTGATATTGATGCTGATGAGCTCCCATCTTTACAATGAATAAAATTACCCCACCAACAGAGTATAAGACCACCTGGTCCAAATATGACTTTTGACCCCTCACACTTCTCCAGACATAAAATCATTCATCATGTTGCAGTACTTTATGCAACAAATCCTGCTTCACACTGTTCTTTTGAAGGAAACATCTGGATAACCCAAAAATGAGGAAACAGTTGCCTCGCTTTGCTTTGCCAAAGCACAATTCAGACAATGAAAGTGAGTAGTAAATCATCAGTTAGAGCACAGGAAATGGGCACACAGAGAGAAATTGATAAATACGGTGTGAAAATAAGTCCTGAGAGTCGAAAGAGCTGTCCTGTGGAGACTTGGGCAAATTCTAATAATGAAGTTTGGCCATATCTGTGGATACGGAATCCAGATAGAGGAAGACAGCAGGCTTTTAGATAAAGCCGTGTGTCTCTATTAGTGTGAAACTGAGCTTAGGCCAGGAGACATCCCGCATTTGATGTGCTGAGACAATGCCTCTCCAGGATGAAATGAAATTTGCAGTTATCATCATTATCATGATGAACGATGAAAGTCTGGCCAGGATGGCAATAGTTATGAATACGTTGTGCCAATGGTTTGTTTTTTACAGACTGGGAAAACATGCTAGCAGGTCTATGGCCCAGAACATCAGGAGATAGAGGCTGGAATGAGAGTCTGTAATTTAACCAGTCAAGATGCTGACTGCAAAAAAAAAAAAAAAAAAATGATAAAAAAAAACACAGTAATACTGTGAAATATTTAATAAAATTATTTCTTTTCTTTTTTTAGATTTTAAAATGTAATTTACTCATTTAGTGGCAAAGTCAATACTCCAGTCTTCAGTTTCACACAACCCTTCAGAAATCATTCTAATATGATGATTTGGTGCACGAGAAACAATTTTTTCAATCAAATTTATTAAAAAAACTCTCAGTTGTGCTGCTTAATATGTTTGTATAAACTGTGATACATCTTTTTTCAGGATTGAAAATCGAAAAGAATAGAAAGTTCAAAAGAACAGCATTTATTTTTAAACAGAAATCTTTTGTAACTTTATAAAAGTATTTACTATCTCTGTTTATCAATTTAAAGTGTCCTTGCTAAATAAGTGTATTCATTTCTTACTGACAGCAAACTTTTGAACAGTATACTGTTTCTATCATGACAATGTTAATGTATTTGGTCTTGGCAGAACAGATCTGCTGCTGATATTGCTGCTGCAGAGCAAGTAGAGGAACTTGCCAATACATACACCGATACACTGCTGTGAGCATGTAAGACATACTGCTTCAGCACATGCAGCATAAAATAACCCATAGCAGATATATACAGGTGGAGCTGGGGGAGGTGGAGGATTTCAGAGGAACTCTAAAAAAGTGCACTGCAAACTGCTATAGTGAACGCTACCCAGCTTTTTAAATGTTGAGCAGCAAGCTCATTGACTGCAGATGTAACATGAGCGACAACCAGCTTGTGCCATGTAGAATATCATCAGGTAAGGACCCATAAGCCTGCACCATCTAGAGTTTCATAACAGAACTTGTTATTTATTTATTTTAAAGTAATTTGCCTTAAATACTTGAGCTGGTGGAGGACTTGTCACAGGCTGCAGAACAACATTCCCAGTTGTCCTCCTGTGCAGCCCTCCCTACACTATACCAGTAATAACTTTATGTATCAGGGCCAGTATTTATCAAGCCTCTGAGAATTACTCACAAGAACACTGCTAAGAATTGACTTAAAGGGTTAGTTCACCCAAAAATTAAAATGATGTCATTAATGATGTGTCGTTCCACACCCATAAGACCTCTATTCAACTTCGGAACACAGTTTAAGATATTTTAGATTTAGTCCGAGAGCTTTCTGTCCCTCCATTGAAAATGTATGTACGGTATACTGTCCGTGTCCAGAAAGGTAATAAAAACATCATCAAAGTAGTCCATGTGACATCAGTGGGTTAGTTAGAAGTTTTTGAAGCATTGAAAATACATTTTGATCCAAAAATAACAAAAACCACGATTTTATTCAGCATTGTCTTCTCTTCCGGAATCCTTTCCATTAAATTGATTCCATTGAATTGATTCCATTGAATCCTTTAATCTGTCGCCGTTGGTAATGCACTTTTACGTCGTTGTTTTTGGCGATTAGGACATCCGCAACATGCACACTTACGCACCATTTTAAAAAATATAGCAATACCAAAATACAAACAATGTAGAATAGCTTGAATACAGCGTGCGTCTCCCTCAGACTTTAAACAAAGCCCGGGCGCACCGGATAACACGTCAGCAGCGTCTTACATCGGCACACTCCGGAGCAGAAGGGGGCGGTAATGCACCAATAAGCTGGATGCCAACCGCCGTAAAACAGCAAAGAAGAAGAAGCAGAGTCCTGAACGCAAATTGACAACAGACCCGGAAGAGAATACAATGCTGAATAAAGTCGTAGTTTTTGTTATTTTTGGACCAAAATGTATTTTCGATGCTTCAAAATGTCGCGGATGTCCTAATTGCCAAAAACAACCACGGCGACATAAAAGTGCATTACCAACGCCGACAGATGAAAGGATTCAATGGAATCAATTCAATGGAATCAATTTAATGGAAAGGATTCCGGAAGAGAAGACAATGCTGAATAAAGTCGTAGTTTTTGTTATTTTTGGACCAAAATGTATTTTCGATGCTTCAACAACTTCTAACTAACCCACTGATGTCACATGGACTATTTTGATGATGATTTTATTACCTTTCTGGACATGGACAGTATACCGTACATACATTTTCAATGCAGGGACAGAAAGCTCTCGGATTAAATCTAAAATATCTTAAACTGTGTTCCGAAGATGAACGGAGGTCTTACGGGTTTGGAACGACATGAGGGTGTGTCATTAATGACATAATTTTCATTTTTGGGTGAACTAACCCTTTAAGAGTAAAAAAATACTTGGCTCAAAGCTGCGTTTAAAAGTTAGTTATTAAGCATCTCAGTCATAATTTAAGTGAAGTGTAGGACTAAATCTTAAGTGTCAGTCTTAGAGATGATTCACAACACTTTGCTGTGCCACAAACAGGATTTTGGATGACGACATAGGCATGGACCAATCACTGAATAGATTTCCTTATTTAAAAGTATTATCAGAT
This sequence comes from Megalobrama amblycephala, assembly GCF_018812025.1. Lineage (NCBI taxonomy): Eukaryota > Metazoa > Chordata > Actinopteri > Cypriniformes > Xenocyprididae > Megalobrama > Megalobrama amblycephala. Next base: position 30,333,381 of record NC_063050.1, on the reverse strand, counting down.
AAATTCACACTGAATGGTGAAATTCCTAAGAGGAGTTTTCATTCAACACACATTTGACAATAAAGACTTTTCAAGAGAATACATTATGATATACACATTGGAAATGAAAGATAAACTCATTTTCCGCCATGTTTTAATTGCAAATTTTAAACCGGTGTTTAGCTAAGAGTGATTCTTAGCTTTAAGAAATTTGATAACATGCTTTTATACTTACGTTTAAAAGTAGGAGTAAAGTTCATGAATTCTCAGCACTTAAGACTAAAATGGCACTTTGAGAAACTTGATAAATACGGGCTCAGATTTCGTTTTTATTAATGTATAATTTTTAATGCACCAGAATCACATGCAGAAATCTATTTAGTCCATTCCTATATTCCTCTGTAATGTGAGTCTTGTCTGTGATCATCATGACATAACAGTACACATAAAAAAAGCCTAGAATTTTCTAGAATGATGTCAGTTAGTGTTAAAACAGCTCTACTCACCAGCCTGCTCTGTGCTGACAGTGATATTGGCAAGCTGTCTCATGGATCTGCCCAAGCCTGACACTCCATTCAGAGCCTCGATTTGGAACGTGTAGTTGGCATGCGCCACAAAGTCCTGGACCACCACAGAGGTGCTTGCGAGGCCTGTGGGTTTGGGTACGAAGCGCACATTGCTGTTGCATGGCTCGCAGGCCTGTCCATCAGCCCCGCATCGAAGACATAAGACATTATAGGTTATATCCTTCCGACCACCTGTGTCACTGGGCGGAGTCCACTCCAGGAAGAGGGCAGTCTCATTGATGTTAAAACCCAAATTTCGAGGAGGGGAGGGCGGTCCTGAAAGGAGAGACACCTGACACATTAGCAACCATAATTATCATGCTGAGAGAAATCCATCTGCGAGAGAGAGAGAAAAAAAAAAAGCCTATTTGCGCAAAATATTATGCAGATTAACTTTTTTTTATCTCTTTTTCCCCTCTCTCTAAAATGTGCATATGCTTTAACTAATGAATCCAACTAATGCCTTAAAAATCACATGAAAGCTTTTGCCATCTCTCTTTCACGCCCTCCCTCTGGTTTAGCTGATATACAAATGTCTCTGCTCTAGTACCCCGGTTCTGCTTCCTATAGAACCCCGGCTCAGAGCCAGATACAGGGAAGTCTGCGTTTATCTGCTGTTTCCCAGACTCAGCTAATGATGATAATGAGAATATGTCCTAGACATGATTATCATAGTTAATGATAATTGCACCCACTCGTGAATAACAAGGAAGTAATTATTCCTCCTCTCCTGTTTTTAATGCAGATTGCTGCTGGTGTTGAAAAGATTGAGTTTGGTGAATAATTTGAGTAAGCATGATGGGGGGCAATGAAGGGAGGGAATAAGAAGAGGATGATGAAGCAGAAGACTGAAATAAGAGAAATTCTGATCAATAGAATCAGAAACAATAAGAGGAAGAAAAGAATGATGAGAGAGTTAGAATGATCTGACTTTAGCCTGCTGTGTCTTTTTTGTTTTGCACTGATACTTATTTTTGCCTTTTGAAACTTATTTTATATGTTTATTTATCCTCTGGGTAACTGAAACCAGTGCCATGAAAACTTTCACACCTCTTGTATCACATCACTGGCTTGTTCTCTCACATTTCATATAATACAGCTGGAGTCATCTTGCGTCTCAGTTATAGATGGTATTGAAAATGACTTTGAAGAACTTCAATATTAAAGGGGTCATGACATGAGAAATTTACCTTGAACTTTTGACATATAAGAGGTCTTTGAACCATGGCCGTAACCATGTCTTGAACATTGTTTTTTGTTTTTGTTTTTTGAGGAGGGGGGTGGTATTTTTAAAGGATTAAAAGGGATTTAAGGGAATAAAGAAGAAATAAGAATGGTAAAATAAGTTATAGGTCTAAATAGTCTATATTTGTGAAGGAGTTCATTTAAACTCTTTGCAAAATAATACTTTATTTAAAAATATGCACACATTTAGTCTTGTTTGTATGTTTAATATGTCAGAAATGTAAAAAAAACCAAAAAAAAAAAACCCTCTCGTCTCGTCACATTCAGTTATGAATGACATAATTTAAATGATAGCATATTTTCAATTCAAAATGAATATTTCAAATCTTCCATTTATGTCTTAAATACTAGAAAAAGTGGTGTCGGCCCAATTGTGCTCCTTCTTGCAAAAAAAACGCTATCTATTAAAAATTTCAGTCAGGATTCAGATCTCATCATAGCACAGAAACTGCGCTCGTTAAAATTACAAACGACTTACTTCTAGCTTCTGACCAGGGCTGTGTCTCAATACTAGTGTTACTTGATCTCAGTGCTGCGTTCGACACTATAGATCATAAAAATACTCCTAGATCGACTACAAAATTACACTGGTATTCAGGGCCAGGCATTACAGTGGTTTAGGTCGTACGTCACAATTATGTTTATATAAACGGGGAAAAATCTAAGATCACGATAGTAAACTATGGAGTGCCACAAGGATCAGTGTTAGGCCCTCTGCTATTTTCAATATACATGCTGCCACTCGGCAATATTATAAGAAAACATGGAATTAGTTTCCACTGCTATGCCGATGATACTCAGTTATATATATCATCACGACCAGATGAAATCTCTAAATTATCCAAACTGACAGAGTGTGTTAAAGAAGTAAAACATTGGATGACTAGTCATTTTCTTCTATTAAATTCAGATAAGACTGAAGTATTACTTATTGGGCCAAAAACCTGTATCTCTCAGACTACAATCTGCATTTAGAAGGATGTACTGTTACTCCATCCTCGACAGTTAAAGACCTGGGTGTTATATTAGACAGCAACTTGTCCTTTGAAAATCATATTTCATATGTTATAAAAACAGCCTTCTTCCCCCTCAGAAACATTGCTAAGATACGGAATATGTTATCTATTTCTGATGCAGAAAAGTTAGTTCATGCTTTCATGACGTCTCAACTAGATTACTGTAATGCATTATTAGCTGGTTGTCCTGCTTCCTCAATAAATAAGAATGCAGCTGCTAGAGTTCTTACCAGGTCAAGAAAATATGATCATATATCATCAATCTTATCATCTCTACACTGGTTACCCATTAAGTTCCGTATCAATTATAAAGTATTGCTAATGACCTATAAGGCTCTAATTGGTTTAGCTCCTGTGTACTTAACTGATCTTCTATCACCCTACAATCCTTCACGCTCTTTAAGATCACAAAACTCTGGATTTCTGGTTGTACCTAGGATATCTAAGTCCGCTTAAGGAGGGAGAGCGTTTTCACATTTGGCTCCAAAACTCTGGAATAGCCTTCCTGATAATGTTCATGGCTCAGACTCGCTCACCCAGTTTCAATCTAGATTAAAGATGCATCTCTTTAGCCAAGCATTCACATAATGCATCTCATACCAGATCAATTGCACATGACTATCTTTGCTTAATGTTATGAACAGCAGCTACGCTAATTATTCTCCATTTGCTTTTCTGTTTTACCTCGGGACGGGTGTCCCGAGGTGACTAGAGAGGACATCAGCTTCAGTTTGGATCCAGCCTCTTAAGAAGACCTCAGATGACCAACACCTATGAAGAGACGGCACCAACTCCTATGAGGACTTCAGAAGACGCAATCATCTGGATCAACATGCACATTGCCCAATTTCTATATCCTAATTATTGTTAATGTAATTCATTTTTCCAGGAGCTCATTGCTTTTACCTTCAGTTAAACTGCTAACAGTGATTGTAAATTAATTGCCTAAATTATTACATTATTTGCTAACTGCATTCTTTAAATTGTAATGTTGACATGCATTCTCTGTAAAGCTGCTTTGAAATGATATGTATCGTGAAAAGCGCTATACAAATAAATGTGAATTGAATTGAATTGATATATTCCATAAAAAAATTGAGTAGTTTGCATCACTTTGTTACTGTGGGTTGTTAAAACATATTCATCGTAAAACAGCTGTCAAATATTAAACGTTTAGCTACCTATATCTTACCATGCATGCATGTAAAAACTAAAAGAGTTGCGTTGGAATTCACACTCGTCCTCAGTGAATAGTAAGCCCCGCCTTCTATGATCTGATTGGTCATCATTTTGACATTTGACGAGCGCTGTTAGACCACTGAGGCAGACCAACCTAAAAATGTTACTTTTTTTTAAAGCTGTTTGTCATCCTAATAACATACAGAGCGGTGCGTAATGGAGAGCAGCATTAAGAAATATCAATATATATTTATTTAATCAAGCTCCAAAAACAGCTCGTTTTGATATTTTAAGATTTGTGATGTTGCACTGGCAAATACATTTGCATGATGACTGCTTACAGAGCAAGACATCGGCAAATAGTTATAGATCATCTCACCATAGGCCCTGCCCACTTATTTCAGTTGCTTAACTGATGACATTTGCGTACACTGGAGGTGAGTGCCAGGTCACGACAAAAGCAAATACTAATGACTGAGGTTGTCTACATTGAATTCAGTATACAGGTACGAGAATGTTTGCTTTGATGCATCCAGTTTGGACAGTTTACATCTCTGTACAGACTTTAGAAGGATCCCAGCATCGGAAACAAGAGAATGGCTTATTTTAATGGTGTTCTGGATCACGTCAGAGGATTGTATGTTTGTTCAGAGCATTTGACTGCATATTGTTTTGTAAATGGGCACAGTGTAATGGAGATATTGCAAAGAAACTTTTGTTGAAAGATGAAGCGGCCAACTGTATTGAATCTGACAGCAGCTGCATCACAAACTGTAAGTAAATGATTTCATAATGCTTTGTCTATAAAACACAGTTTTATATGGTTATTATCTTCAAAACACTTTCTCATTTGCAATAGCGAGTGGACATTGATACTGTTTTCTATGCAATAATGTTAGCCAATCATAACAGTGGCAGTTTACTGACAGGCCTTATATATATATATATATATATATATATATATATATATATATATATATATATATATATGTATTTTTAATTAAATAAATGTAGCCTTGGTGAGCAGACGAAACTTCTTTTAAAAACATTAAAAATCTTAGTGGTTCCAAACTTTTGGACTGTACTGAATATATATATATATATATATATATATATATATATATATATATATATATATATATATATATATATATATATTCAGTACAGTCCAAAAGTTTGGAACCACTAAGATTTTTAATGTTTTTAAAAGAAGTTTCGTCTGCTCACCAAGGCTACATTTATTTAATTAAAAATACAGTAAAAAACAGTAATATTGTGAAATATTATTACAATTTAAAATAACTGTGTACTATTTAAATATATTTGACAAAGTAATTTATTCCTGTGATGCAAAGCTGAATTTTCAGCATCGTTACTCCAGTCTTCAGTGTCACATGATCCTTCAGAAATCATTCTAATATGCTGATCTGCTGCTCAATAAACATTTATGATTATTTTCAATGTTGAAAACAGTTGTGTACTTTTTTTTCAGGATTCCTTGATGAATAGAAAGTTCAAAAGAACAGCATTTATCTGAAATATAAAGCTTCTGTAGCATTATACACTACCGTTCAAAAGTTTGGGGTCAGTAAGAATTTTTATTTTTATTTTTTTGAAAAGAAATTAAAGAAATGAATACTTTTATTCAGCAAGGATGCATTAAATCAATCAAAAGTGGCAGGAAAGACATTTATAATGTTACAAAAGATTAGATTTCAGATAAACACTGTTCTTCTGAACTTTCTATTCATCAAATAATCCTGAAAAAAAATATTGTACATAAATATTTTGTACAATTGTAGACATTAAATGTTTCTTGAGCAGCAGATCAGCATATTAGAATGATTTCTGAAGGATCATGTGACACTGAAGACTGGAGTAATGATGCTGAAAATTCAGCTTTGCCATCACAGGAATAAATTACTTTGTGAAATATATTCAAATAGAAAACAGTTATTTTAAATTGTAATAATATTTCACAATATTACTGTTTTTTACTGTATTTTTAATTAAAGAAATGTAGCCTTGGTGAGCAGACAAAACTTCTTTTAAAAACATTAAAAATCTTAGTGGTTCCAAACTTTTGGACTGTACTGTATATATATATATGTATATATATTATATTCACACACAAAAATCAGACCATGCACTGATTATTCAGTATGACTCTTGCTTGTGTAAAAATGCTTAAATATTATTTGTTATTTAAAAAATTCAAATGTGCAATTTTTTCATTGCATTTAAAGCACATTAAAATTGACACTGGGAAAAAAGGGATGATAATGAAAACAAAATAGTAGGCTGACTAACGTGTGCAGGCCATGGTGGGAGGGTCCTTGCTGGATCTGTAGTAGCTCTTCTCGCAGTGACACTGTGCCGAAGCCTCTGTGTGGCTAGAACTGTGAGGGGGACACTTTGAACATTTGATGTTTCCTGCAAAGGCTTTGTAGAACCCAGGTCTGCAGGCTGTGGGGAAATCATAAGAGAAAAGTTAAGGCTGTGCGCTCCAGGGTTTAGTGATGATACAAACAGACATATTTCTAATTAGGGCTGTCAATCAATTAAAAATTTAATTGAACCTTAAAATTGAATTTTAAGGTATTAACATATGTCAATATTTGCTAGAATAAAATCCCCACAAATTTGAAGAAGGCTTTAGAAATTCAATATATTGTATTATTTATGTGTAGTAGTATATATGAGCACACTACCATTTAAATGTTTGGGGTCATATATATATATATATATATATATATATATATATATATATATATATATATATATATATATATATATATATATATATATATATATATATATATATATATATATATTTTTTTTTTTTTTTTTTCTTAAAAGAAATTTAACCTACTTTTACTTATCAATGCATTACATTTATCAACAGTGACAGTAAAGACATTTATTTCTATTTCAAATCAAACATTCTTTTAAACATTCTATTCATCAAACAATCCTGAGAAAAAAAAATAATGTTTTCAACAAAATATAAAAAGTAGCACAACTGTTTTCAACATTGATAATAATAAAAATGTGTAATAAAACACAGAAGACTGGGATAATGGCTGCTGAAAATTCAACTTGCCATCACATTAATAAATTACATTTTAAAATATATTACAAGTGAAAACATATTTTAAATGTTATTAATATTTCACAATATTACTGTTTTATTGCATTTTTGAACAAATATACGCAGCCTTGGTGAACACAGAGATTTCTTTTAAAAGCAAAAAAAAAAAAAAAAAAAAATCTTGACCCCAAACTTTTGAATGGTAGGGTATAAAAATCCACTTTGCAGTCATGTTCACACAAGACACATTCTAGTATTCCATCTATGAGAAATTAATTTTCTTTTTATGTTATAAATGCAGTGTTATATGCAATATTATATTGTTTTAAATTGTTGGTCAAAAAACACATGCAGATGAATATGAAGTGAAGTGACATAAAGGCCAAGTACGGCAACCCATACTCAGAATATGTCCGACGCATTTAACCCATCCAAGTTAGTGCATACCCATTAAGAGCAGTGAGTAGTGAACACACACACTGCAAACCGTGGACACACACACACCCAGAGCAGTGGGCAGCCATTTACTGTGGCACCCGGGGAGACTTGAACCTGTGACCTTCAGGTTACAAGTCTGACCCTCTAACCATTAGGCCACAACTGCTTCTAAAAATACCCCTAACAATGACCAATTAAATTTATGGACACATGAGGCAGATAAAATGTGAGGTGATGTTTTCAATCTTTAACTACCCCGTATGTCTCCATGGAACTGCTAGCTTAAGAGATACATTAAAAGCTTCTCCTTCTCCCTCTTTCTCTCTCTCTATCTCCCTCCAGTGTGCAGCCTAACTCATTTGATCTTTTCTATGCTCCTAACCATAGCAGTTCTTAAACACTCCATCTTGGACTTAGACTCCACACTGAAAGACTCGCCAAGGCCCAGGAGAGCAGCCAGACGAGACTGAGTTAAGTGGTACACACACAAGCACACATACACACATCATAAATGTAAGATAGCAGATCTCTTTCTGAAGTCTCTCTCTCTCTCTCTCTCTCTCTCTCTCACACACACACACACACACACACACAGACACACAGACACACACATACACACACACACTAGTTTTACTTTTATTTAAATTTGTTCCTCAGAGGTTAGTAATTCTCTACAGCCACAACATTACAGGCATTGATCTGTTTCTCTCTGACTCCAGACACCTTCTCCTGTAACAGGGCCATTCCCAGAGAGCTTCGGAGCTTCCCCAGCAGCCTTTCGTCCTTATTGTGATGCAGAGAAACAAGTTCTGTGCACAGGACCTCTGTTAGCGTCTTTTAAAATCGGTATAGGCGTTTGGCAGAGTTCCTAGCAAGGAAAACAACTCCAATGTATAAATCATTAATGAGAGTTCTTACTTTTATTTAGATCTGTTGTAAACAAAGTCAACTTCTATTTTATGGAAATGGAGAGCATATGTTATGGAAGCACAAATACGACAAGTAGTCAAACAAATGAGCCACCATCCAGATCTGAGAACTTTTATAAAGAAGGGAAGAAAAAAAAAAGATCTTTCATGATTTGCACATTGAAGTCAACGTGAAATGCTAATTGCAACCTATTTTATTTCTGCAATAAGACATTGTATAGTGAAACAGGGTTTTACACAGGCATAAATGTAGGCTGGGTCTTTTATTTTTTGGGAATTGATTGGAAAAGCATGCGTTACATCCCAGATAGGACCAGGTGGTTGAAAGGGCGTAGTTAACTCCTTAGCATTCCTGTAACATTTGCCTAAAACGCCTAAAAAAAGGCATAACCAAAGTTAATTGCATGCTGTTCTTGAACCATTTGGAGTATATGCATGGTTTTGGTCTCTTTTGAAAGGTATGTGTACCACGGGTGGTACTAACAGGTTAAAAATTCAGAGAGGTTCATGACATCAGCTGAAAAGGAAGGGTGGGCTATAGTTATTATATTTTGTTAAATAAGTTTTAATGAAAAAAAAAAAAAAAAAATGGAACATTATTTATTCATGATGTGCGCTATAAAGTGAAGTAGAAAACAGAGTGGATTTTTAAAAAAAGTTTATTTCATATTTTCCCTAATGTCAGACAGTGAATATATATCACAGGAGAATTGTGTCTTTTTTATTTTTCCTGAAAGACATAAAAAAAAAAAAACCCGACCCGTTTGCTTTGTTAACCCTTAAATGCATACCTCGGGTCTTTAGTGACCCGGGACGTCATTCACTACCCTCCTCCTTGTTCATTTTTTAAAGTTAGACATCAACCTTCTTGGTATTCCTCAGTCAATTCATTATAAAGAATATAACAAGAAAAAAAATCATAAAATTATAAAAGAATGCCTATTTTTGTATTCATTTTTTTGTAAAAAATTGTATAGGGTCGCAAAACGACCCGAGGTGTGTATGAGTGTACGTATATTTTTTCTGCACAACTGAATCTTAGATGACGGAATAAGTGCAATTCATCTTTATTCCACAAGGTGGTAATGTCTGATACACAATGCTGAAGTGACGATTCATTTAGACAGAAAACGAAATAATAAGAAAAACATGAAATGGCTCAGCGATTTACTGCAGAGCAAGTACTGAACGCAATCAAATATGACTGTAACTGTTACAGCATGCAACGTCAACTGGCGGCCCGCGGGCCAAATCCGGCCCGCCAGAGATTTCCATCCGGCCCCCAGAATAATACTGAATTCAGGAATAGCCTTGTAAGAGGAAAAAAGTTTAGGGCTGGTCCGAATACCATTTTTTGAGCTTCGAAGCTTCGGTAGTAATGAACGTATTTTTCTCTCTAATAAAGGCAGGAATCTGTGTCTGTATGTCCGTTTGCATTTTTATTATTTCGAGAACCGTTCATCCAATCGACTTCACAAGGCAGTGCAGTGTCGCATTTGGTGCAATATAGATGGACACGCGAGACGCGACACATTCAGAATTAATAAACTTTTAGTAAACTACAGTCAGAACAGCGCGAGCGGGAAGCGGCGCACCTCATGCGGGCAGGGCTTATGCTGGACACTGAAGAACGGACGGAGCGTCCGTTCGGAGAACGGACACTGCACTAGTGATATAAAACGCACACACACAGGTCTGTTAAATTAAGCAATACTTTTAAGGTAGTCTAATATTTTTCTGACTAACAAATTGGCACAGTAAGGGTAGATTTAAATAAAGAAAAACGAAATTTAAATAAAGAAAAAACGAAATTTAAATAAAGAAAAAACGAAATTTATATAAACAAAAACGAAATTTAAATAAAGAAAAAACGAAATTTAAATAAAGAAAAATGAAATTTAAATAAAGAAAAACGAAATTAAGTTAAATTAAAAACGAGATTAATTTAGATTGATAATAACGGGTAAAAATGCTAATACATTTTGTTTCTATTATTGTATTTTCCACAGTGTCAAAGCAACAAAACACAAGCTCAGACATGCACTTCGGTCCATACAAACTCCGCTGTTCTGAACACTCCCATTGCTGGAACACACGTCGGTTCTATTTCTAGCATGCACGCGTTTTCCGCGTGGCTCGAGTGCGCCTGAGACGCGTGTCTCAGTGTGCAAACTCCAACCTGTTAAATATGGGAGCCGAAATAAAAACGGACACGCCATGCAGCTGAGACGCTCACGCAGCCAGTGTGTCGCCGGCCTTATTCAAGGGGGAATGAGAATCGTTTCGCGGGGGATCCCAGGTGTGCAAAAAATAAAATAAAAAATATTCGAATGTCAAATTTTCAAATCGAATACCAACCCACCGAACGAATATTTGAATATTCGGGTCCGTTCCATATTTATTTATTTTTAAATCTAACGAAAAAAAAAAAAGCCTTCTGAAAAGTAGCTTGTGCCATAGCCTGCCTTCAGTCAAGAATGACGATAAACGCGTTCTCTCATTGAACATCTTTTATTGTTTCACGTGCTCATTTTTTCACAAATGTCAAAATTTTCCTTGCCTGGGATTAGCGCACAATTGCGTGACAGTGATGGACAGCTTGACAGCCTCACAAATATGAAGCCTAAAATATCGCTATCGCCCCCTGGTGGCTTGCTGCAGTACAGGTAATATGTAAAAAATAAAATAAATTTGGAATTAGAATTAGTATATCAAATAATAACATATTAGGATACAATTCGAATTTTATTTTATATTACGAGTATCTGGCCCTTACAGTGTCTGCAGAGAAAAATTCTGGCCCTTGGACAAATATAGTTGATGACCCCTGTGTTACAGGATGAATCTGGTAAAGCTGTTAGCGATCGAAATATTGATTTTGAAGATGTTGAAAATTATATAGTTTTGAGAATACGTTTGAGATTGCGAATGGGCTCATATTCGTGACCTCAAACATAAAACTAGCCCATTATTTGCTGAATTTACTGGGAAATGAGCTCTGATGAGGACAATGATGATGGCATAAAACATCTGCTCAAACGGAGCCCTTTCAAGCTCCAAAAGGTTACAAAATATGATTTATTTTATTCTTCTGTAATTGTTACTCTAATATCAGAGGAGTTTTATATTATCGCGACAGGTAGAGATCCTTCAGTGTTAGATATAGATCCGGGTCGATAAAGACCCGAATATGTAAGAATGATTGGCGAAACAGTCATGCATTTAAGGGTTAAGGCAAATTGTATGTATCCCCAATAAAAATATATTTTTACCCTTTCTTCATAAATCTGACAAAAATATTTTAATCTATAGCATGCTCTCCACTGACACTGCTGTCTTCTTCATAAACAGGTACAGTAACTTTTGAAAAGAAAAGAAAGAAAAGAAAAAAGAAAGATGTTACAAGATTATATATATATTTTTTTGATGTGGTGGAAATTATGCCACAACTGGAGGGCAATCATTTTTGAACTTTTAGTTTAGATTACAGCAATTTTAAACATGTTATAATTCAATCGTAATGGATTTTTATAGTTTAAGATTGAAATTGTGAGTCTGAGACAATGGTCAAACAATAAAATATATACAGAAGCAAAAATAAATGTTAAAGATACATATAACAAAAACAGAAAAATAATTTTGAAATCTTAAAAAAAATAAAAAATAAAAAAATAAACCCCTAGTATATAAGAGTCTTCAAAGTTAAAGAAACCTATTTATATTTATTTATTAGATACCAGTATTGCTCCAACTATTTATGCTCCAAGTATTACTCCTATTATTAAATCAGAACCACAAGTATTGACACTTTTACAATGCCCATAGCTGCTCTAATTAGGCCAACAGAAGAAGTAGATCTGCCTCAGTGAAGTGAAGACCAGTGATACCAAGAACGGTACGATTCTGCAGCATTTACCTTTCCCCAGAGGATCCACAGGCAGCCATGCTGCAGAACGGTTCGGCTCTCAATATCAAAGGATGCAAAGCAGGATGAGGCAGCGCTGGAGGCAGGCGTGATAACAAAGTGGTCGTTTAGATCTAGGAAATTAGTTCAATTTTAATTTGCTCACATTGTAAAACGACTCCCGGTATGGCTCTTTGCGAAGCTTGTAATTACACAGAGGGGAAAAAAAACAAAAAAAAAACACTGGGTGCACTGGGAAAATAAAAGCAAAAAACCATAAAACCATAAAAACAATACTACATTCACCTTTAATTAAGCTTCATGTTCAGTACAGTTCATTTGGCTTTATTTGTTTAATGATTCCTGTTGTTTTTAGAATAATTAAGACTCATTCATATACCTCCACTGAATTTCAGGTGCTAAAAGAGTAATTTCTGCTACTTTCACCTCAAAGCAGTTGCTGGATCCAGCAATGCCCACCATTCAGGCATCTACCTTCTAAAATGCCAATTAAATACAACCCTCAGTGCCAGTTAATGGACTCCGTAATGGCTATGTCAATATGAATATATATTTTCCCCTCAGACAGACATGTATTGAGTATCAGCTGACATACTGTCTGAGCAGGGGTTAGAACAGCAGGGAGACAGTAATTTAGAAAATCGATCCAATTCCCTGCAACCACGCTTTAAAGTTTTCTAGAAAACGGCCGTGGCTTTGGGAACAAACCTGAGGAAAGTTGTTCGGCTGCCTGACCTCCAGTTCTGGTTTTGCCTAATGGTCATGTAGCGCATAATAACAATGGCGAAGAGGTTTAGGTGGAATGGAAGAAAGTGAAGGGTTTTATTATTCCGAGTGTGTTTGAATTGTTACAATGACAGACAGCGTAGAGAGTAAGTCGTTCTCTCTCTCTCCCCCCAGCAATCATCCCATCTCAATGGCACTTTGCTTGCCCCCAAGGACAAGACCTTTATGACAGGAGGACAAGAGTGTGTCTGTGTGGAAGATATAGTTCTAGAGATTCTTTCCCTGCCCTTCTCTCTTCGTCTTTTCTCGGTGTCTCTTTTCCTCTCTTTCCATGACAGTTTTGGGGCATTTTCCAGCATCGCTGTGTTTGTGTGTATGAGGTGTAAGGGTAGAAGGACATGGGAACTAAGAGAAAGAATTTTAGGAGAGGGAGAGAGAGAGAGAGGGGAAGAGATGTAGTCCCACAGGTAAACAACTTCATCGTTAGCACAGGGGACTGCCGGTAGAAAATGCAATTATGATTTCGTATGCGGTTTAAAATTCTCATTCGCCTTTAATGAATGGTCTCAGAGCTAGTGACCTGACGGGGCAATGCAGTCTAGGCCTCATCATCTCTCTTCTCTCTCCCTCTCTCTTGCCTTTTCTTGGTCTCTTTATCTCTTTCCTTCATTCTCTCTCTTTGTCCCTCCATCTGCCCACCTCCCTCTCTGTATCTCTGTACTCTCTGTTGACAGTCTATCTGGGTATGGAAATAGGCGATGGAGATTGCCTCTAGCAGTCAGTCCCCAGAGGAGGAAATAGGCCCATGATAGCACAATTACTTAATACGCAAAAAAGCTGAAAATAATAGCTTTGGTGTGTGACGGAAAAAACAAATCGGGGAGCTTTGATAGGCAAAAAAAGAAAAAAGAAAAAAAAAAAGAAAAAGAAATTCAATCAGAGGTCCATTTCAGGCAGCCCGGGATCCTGCTGATTCCACTAATTTGTGTTATTCCCTCCACCACCTACCTTCCCTCAGCATTTAGATATACAAATCCTACTGAATGGTCTTCCTGAATGCTAATCATATCTGTCAGTTAGCAGTTGGCAAACAAAGGGTAGAGTGACAGATTGCTGGAATATACTCAATGCTTCCTCACATGACAGTTTTACAAAACGCAGAGTATTACCAGTCATTATTCAATTTGGAAAGGCAGTCTATAGTGAAAATTGTAATAGACTGCTAAATGTGCTGCCCGACTCGCCGCCCGGAGCGAATATTGAAAAAAGAATTATAAGCATTGAGTTTTAGGACAAATGATTCATTTTTAATCTCCGGTTGGTATTTAAATGTTATGAATGTGATTTTCTACCTCTGAGAGGGGAGACACGTGTGTATTTTCTGCCTTATGCGGAGCAGCAGGCACTCATTGAGCGGAGGAGGAATTCTGCTTTCCATTTATTTGTGTCAATTTGATGTACATTTAAATGATTGCTAATGCTGCAGTTGCAGTTTTGGTTCTATATGCAATGTTACTGTGGTACTGTGGAGTTGTTGATATTGCAATCTTTCTCTATCACCATGTGCCACTGAGCAAGACACTTAACCTTAAAAAAAAAAAAAACATTGGTATGGGTGCACTGGGAAAATAAAAGCAAAAAAAGCATAAAAACAATACTACATTCACCTTTAATTAAGCTTCATTTTCAGTACAGTTCATTTGGCTTTATTTGTTTAATGATTTCTGTTGTTTTTAGAACAATTAAGACTCATTCATATACCTCCACTGAATTTCAGGTGCTAAAAGAGTCATTTCTGATACTTTCACCTCAAAGCAGTTTCTGGATCCAGCAATGCTCGGATCCAGCAATAAGTTGTTGATATTGCAATCTTTCTCTATCACCATGTGCCACTGAGCAACACACTTAACCCTGGGTTGCTCTTGGGGGGCTATGCCTACAAACAGTTTATTCAGTAGTAGCACTGGGTGGAATGACATGCAGTATATAACATATAGTGTTACAAAAGTGTCAAACAGTAGAGATTGTGCTACATATAACATTTATTCTATGGTATGTCTGCAGCAAAAAAAATAAAATAAAATAAAAGTAAATAAAATAAATAAACATGCATATAACAATAACAAAAAGTGTAGACAGCTTGCATGATTTTAAAGGGAGCAAATTCATTTTGGCGTATCATGCCACACTGCATACATGTAGATACATAACAGTAGGTTGTTTACGGTTGCCAAGTACCATCACAGCTTGCCTAATAAATAGAATATAATTCAAATAAATTAGAAATAGAATTAAATTGATCTGTCATGCAACTATGATTTCAAACTTGGGGCTCATCCAGTCAAATTGAGCAATTTATTACTGTTTTGAAAACCGTCTCTAATTTGAGTATTGTTTAGGGATGTCCAGATCCGATCACGTGATCGGAAATCGGGCCCGATCACGTGGTTTCAGACTCGATCGGAATCGGACGTTACCTCCCGATCAGGACTCGGATATATATGTATTAGGGGTGCAACGGTTCTCGGTAAAAAATCGAACCGTACGGTTCTCCACTTACGGTTCGGTACGCACTTGCACCGCGGTCCATCTCGAATGACGACGCATCTATAGACCAATTTGGTGTTTGCAAACAGCGATGACGTTTTTTTGTGGGCGGAGCCTAGCTGGTTGCAGAAAATGACAGTTGAGCAGTAGAAGTCTATGGAAGCCACAAAATAAAAGAATAAAAAAAGTTCATTTCGAGTTTATATCTCACAATTCTGACTTTTATTTCTTGCAAATCTGAGTTTACATCTCACATTTCTTACAAAGAAAAACAGAATTGTGAGATATACTCGTTATTCTGTCTTTTCTGAATTGCAATTTATCCCGCAATTCTGACTTTTTCCCACTCAGAATTGTGAAATAAATTCACATTATAAAGTCCGAACTGGGAGTAATAAACACGCAAATGCAAGAAAAAAAAGTCAGAATTGTGAAATAAAAATGATTATGTTTAAAAGTTATCTATGTAAAATATTATAGGTTTAAATTATTTTAATTATTTCATGCTGTAACTGCTATGAATGTATGTCCTCTGAACTGCATATGTGAATATTATGTAGACTTACTGTTTACATCAAATTCCTGCTTTAATAGTAGACTAATCCTTGCAGGTGTCATCAGTCCAGTCTGTGTAAAGTCTCTTTTTAGGACGTTTTCAACGATGGTTTTCTTTAAAAATGAAGACTATATTTTTTTTTGCCGTATGCTCTAATGTCCAGTCATTTACGCCGTCATCGCCGTTGATAGCGCGAGCGCAGGTGAGACCTGAACAGCACACGTTGCTATCTGTGTTTAAACTAACTCATTTAAGCCTTGCTGATTTACACCTTCAAGAACAAGACGCGAAAGAGAACTCGCGCACTGTGAGAAGATTTGTGTGCGCTCATCCGAAGCGCGCACACGCTTATTTCAGTCAGCGCGCAAATACTGAGTTCTCTTTCAAGTCTTGCGCTTCAGCGGACAAATTCATACAAAAATTATGTCAACATGCCCGTCTTAGCGAGTATCCTAGCAAACATAGTCGGTTATGTCTTAAGTGAACGTATATTAGTCGAGAAAGACAGCGCATGATGTGTAACAGTATATGTACTGGATCGTGCATGTCTTATAGGGAAAAAAACTATTCCTGCTGCCTGTTTTTAATGTTAAATCACACAACAAATAACAAAGAAATCACTCACTGCTCTTGACTGAATAGTTTTTGTAACTTCAATAATGATTAATCTTTATTTATTTTATACAGTAAAGATAATATGCAGTGTTATTTTATATTTGATTACTTTATCCATTTTCTGTACGTGAAAACTACTGTTAGATACCTGAAAAACCTGAAAAGCACTGTTCCTGGATCCTGGATCTGTTTTTTCGCTCTTCTTTATTCTTTTTTATGTATTATAGAAGTATCGGATCGGGACTCGGTATCGGTAGATACTCAAAATCAAATGACTCGGACTCGGACTCGAGGGCAAAAAAACGTGATCGGGACATCCCTAGTATTGTTACAGTGTACTAATGCCAAATTTATTAATCTATTATAAATGACTGTGTGGTAAAAAATGATTAATCCATATGATGAAGTGACTTTCATTTTGTCAAAAAAATAAATAAAATAAAATAAATAAATAAATACATAAAAATGCTAAGTTGTTATGGAAATTATGGTTCGACACTTCCAATTTTTTAAGCAATATATTTCCACAACTTTTCATTCATTCATGATTACTGTAATGGTGGCTGTAGTAGCACACAATGAAGAGGGAAATCCAAACTAACAGTCATTAATGACAAAATTCAAGGAATGCAGGAGAACACAGGAAAGCTATAAACAACAACCATGTAAAACTAAGATGACAGAACAATGAACAGAGGAAACTAAGAGTATAAACACACAGAGATAACAAAGTAACTAAATGAACAACAGATGAACGTAATCCAATCAGAAACCACAGAAACTAACTAGCAAACAGAACTCAGGAAAAGCAGCACAGGGAACAGAATGAAACTGAAACCAAAACAGACAGAGACTTCTAGATTAGTAATTATTTTTGCAGAGCAAAACTAGAAACATTTTTATTCTCTATAGAAATTTGCCTGTATTTTAAAAATGCTTTCATTACTTTTCATAAATGTTAAAATTACCAGATAGGTTTACATTTTTTTTAAAATTAAAATTTAGAATATTTAAAAGATTTCAATGCCGATTAGTGTCACGATTATGGACTCTTATTTTGATATTCTGTTTTGTTTCCATTAGTTCATGTGTCCTTGCTTTGTTTAGTTTCTGTTTCCTTTGTTTCTGATTATTTGTTTGTTCCTATGGTTACATACTATCTGCACCTGTCTGTCATTATGCCTTGTATTTATACTTCCTGTTATGTTTAGCCCCTTGTTGGTTCTTGTTTACATTTGTTTGGTTGTGTTTTATTGTTACTCTGTGATTTCTAGAGTTTTCCTAGTTTAATTGAAGTTAAAGTTTTTTTCTGTGGTAATCTCCTTCATTGTGTGATTTATACAACCACCCGTTACAGTGGGAACCATGTATATTAAATATTTTGGCCTAAAAAAGCCTAAATTCAATCTGTTCATCATATAAAGCAAACATGGACTAAATTGCTCAATTCATATGGATTAGTTTTACAATTTCTTTATGAACTTTTTGAAGCGTCAAAGTGTCAGTTGTGTAGCTGTCTATGGAAGGACAGAATGCTGTCAGATTTCATCAAAGAGATCTTCATTTGTGTTCCGAAGATGAACAAAAGTCTTACGGGTGTGGAACGACATGAGAGTGAGTAATTAATGACAGAATTTTCATTTTTGGGTGAACTAACACTTTAACTAACAAGAAACTCTGATTAATTCATTAGTAAGTAATAGCGCTCATTTGAATAGAGAGTATGCACGTGACGTCACTGTTGGCTGGTGATTGTGGTTACACCCACTGAGTGGCTAAAAAAACTGAGTGGCAGCATTGGTTTTCAGGGTGAATGCCGCGGAAAATACAGAAAACCACATCCAAAACGGGAAAGAACTTTGCGAATGACTGTACAAATAGATTTGACAAGAAATCTGAGGTATATTTTTATAGACTCCAGAAAGCTACAGACAATTCACAGACAACTGGACTCCGGGCAGAGAAACGTGGATTTGCAGTTATTATTTTGGGGTAAAATCAAATATATTGTATTGACAACTCATAAATTAAATATGTACTGTCTTATATTCTGCATAACTGGGTCTTTTTAAATAAACACTGACAAAAACTATACAAGTTTTAGGGCTGGACCATATGACGATATATATAACATTAATATAAATGATCACTTAGATTTAGACCTATCTATATTGTATTTATATAAAGCATTCACAGGCAAATTTGCTTTATGTATTTCCCTTGCGACGAAATGAGGCACATCTAAATGTCAGGAAACATAATTCCTAGCTGCATGTCAATATCCATGGATTAGGTTTCTTTGACAAGATGTAAGGAAAACTATAGAGTCCAACCTTTAGTGTAATCGTTTGTTTTACTCGTGTTTTTGCAGTTTCCCCTATTGAATCCAGTTTTGCCACTCAGTCCAGCTGAGGGAGCGTGTTCCGGCGGGAAAGTGACATCAATGCATACCTTCTATAAGGTAGTTCACTATTAGCTAATCAATAACAACTATTTTTTCATACCTCCCAGGGGACTACTAAGAATACACAGGTTCATAATTAATGTGAATAATGCATAATGTATAATTAAGATCAATTAAGAAAGTATTTCAAAATCCTTCATAAGCAATTACTAATTATTTGGTACAGCATTCTAATTTGAAAAGCACGATGACTCTCTAGTAATGACTGAAGTCAAGAGGTTTTTGTAAGGTTTTGGATAATATTGCTTCTGACAGATTTGGTAATACTTGAGTCATTACTAGTGGGTTACCATGATCTTCACTTTAGATACTCATCCAAATAATTAGTCATTCCTTCTGAAGGATTTGTTAATACTTGAGTCATTATTAGTAGGTTACCATGATCTTTACTTTAGAATTAATTATACATTGTGCATTACTCTCATTAAAGGCAGCAATTTGTTTTATTAACTTTCTGTTATACTGGTTGAAACTCTCTTCACATCCTGATAGCAATCAATAATAGAAGTGGCCTAAATATTTAAAAAAATGTACATATATCTTCTGTGGAAGTCTCAGGACCAAAAAATGTTCTGTCTGAATCTATTACAGTTCCTGAATCTATTACAGTTCCTCCAAAACAAAGCAGCAGCTTATGCTGCATTCACACCACTACCTGTGACGTTCTACCTGGAGCTCTTCACATCCTCAGACTCAGATTTATGTGTTTCTTTGTCAACACTATCAATGCCGAAATTAATCTACAGCAGTCAGGTTGTACAAATATGAGCTCTGTAAGTTGTTACATTCATTATTATTGTAATGTTATGTGCTTTGAGATATGAGGTAATTTAATGCTGTATCTCGTATGTGGAGCTCTGCAAATTCTGCTTTCAAAGCTAGCTTGCTATTAACCCTTTCGCACGTAAGTTTAAAATATTCTGGCTGTGCCCCCAGTGTGAGTTTTTCAAGGCAACCGTTATTTAGAACGTATCACTTTAATGTTTCCATGGTGACGCGTCATTGCTTTTTCACATGAAAACACCGCAGCGCTGTATGACTGATGATCTGCTTTTATTTCATGTTTAATTTTTTATTCAAAATCCTCACAAATTTGGTAACTATAGCATGAAATATCTGATATTCAGATTGTCAAATATGTGCAAGTGGATGTGTTTTGCTGTTTAAACACCTTTATAACGATCGCGATAGTTGAACTATATGGGCGCCGCCATGTTAGTTTGTGACGCACAGAGAATCTGATCTGTTGGATTTACAAGACGCAAATTCATCCACTTCCCCCGGAATACATGAAAGTAAGTGAGCCGGTGAACTGGGGAAGAATAGAGTAAACTTTAAAGTTACATACACAATGTATATCTGATCTGAATAAAACGTGTCGTCTAATTATAATGGAAAGGATTGTTACTGCCGCTTCTATAGACATTAGTGTGTATTTTACAAACACTAAATGTTTTGTTAGTACTCATGTGTATTTAAGTGTCTGAAATCTAAAATAAACATTATGTGGTTGAAAACACTGCATATTTGTGATATATGAAAAGCTCTGAGCGCGTCGGTGCCAGCCAAAGCACGCAAACACATTTGAATTCGGCAGTTGATCACGTGATGCGCTGAACTTTCGGGGTGATCGCACGCATTAAAGGGTTAATAGCCTCTCCAAACTTTTTTGTTAGTTAATAGTAGTTATTATAATGCTAATATTGTGTTGCTCATTTGTTCCTGTTAAGCTATTCATTAATGACTGAACAGTATTCTAAAGTGTTACCATGTTACTCAATACAAATGTTCATGTTCATGTTAGTTAACAGTGCATTAACTAATGTTAACAAATACAACCTTTGATATTAAAATGCATTAGTAAATGTTGAAATTAACATTAGCTAATATTAATTAATGCTTTATAAGTATTGTTTATGTTAGTCCATGTTAACAAATGTAGTTAACTAATATTAACAAATGAAACCTATTTGTAAAGTATACTTTATACCATCAGCTTGATATAAAATTACTTTGCTGTGATCTGGTAAGATTTTAGTATCCCACCCTTATATCATTAGTGTATGAATCGGGTCTTGGGATTTAAAAAAAACTACAAAATGGTCACATCCACAGTTCTCTGGAACTACCGTTGGCAGACGCTGAAGGACAGTGTTTCTGATGCAATGCTTTTGTACCCCAGATCATAAACATGTCTTTGTCCTTTCTCTAAATTTCTATTCTGCTCTTTTTTTCCCCTTTGTTTCATCACCTCTTTTTTCTTGGTTCCTCCTTTTCTACCTCACTCTCTTCCTCTGTCCCTCCTTTCCTCTTCGGCCACCCTCGCCCCACTCTCCTCCCATTTCTATTTCTCTCACCCTTTTGCTCCCTCCATCATTAAACTTTAAGCTCTCGTTGTATTTTTTTCTTCCTTTTTTGACTATGAGTCCATTTTTTTTTTGCTTGGTGGAATTAAAGAGAGGAAAAACAAAGTTAATGAATTCTTAATGAGAAGCACCGAGGCTGGAGGTGACACAGGGGAAAAATACTTCCCTCCCCCTGATTGATGATCATAAGAGCACATTCAAATAAACCAAACAGAGTGATTTATTTCCTGCTGTGTGAGACCTCAGCCACTGGCATATACAGGAAACATATTTGACAGGCACCGAGAGACAAAGCGCTCGACTGCAGCCATCAGTTAAGGCTTAACTGCAGGGTCCTTAGGCTGCCGTGGATGGACATTTGCTTTTGACAGTTCAAGGAAGTGTTCGGGTCATATGGGAGAGCTAAGACAGCTTCAGGGGTTTGAAAGATGGATACACACACAAGCCATGAATGTAAGTGCACTTAAGTATGTATGACAGGTTAAACGGTGACCTGATGCTTACCCTATTGCTTAGCAGTCTCCACCAATTAGTTTCATTATCTTAGTGGCCAGCCTCTGACCTAGATGTAAAAGTGCTATCCCAGAGAGAAAACACTCTACAGCACAAAGTTCACCCATCTGACAAGCTTAATTAACATGTAATAGGCTGAATGAGCTCCTCCACACATACTGGCATTCAATCGATTTGGATTCAATTATCATTTATGGTGCAATCAAATCTAAGCCTGCTTAGAGAGTGTAATAGGCTCCTAATTGAGAATGATAGTGTTATGCATTGAGCATTTGAACTTTATGCTGTTAAGACATTTAAAGCCACCATTAGGCATGTAGAAATTAGCAAAATACAACTTAAATTAAAATAAATCTGATTGCGTGAGCATTGTGATGTTTGGCCTTGAGACAATATTGTACTTTAATGCCAGCTTTTTGTGTCTGCTGAATCATACAGAAGCAATATTTTAAGGATTTCTGTTTTTATTTACATAAAAAGAACACTGTGCAAAGTTGTAACTTTAACACAGCTATATTTTAATGCTGTTCCCTAAACACGGAACATTCTCTCTTCAGTATACTGAACTCTGCATAACTGTTTTTTTGTTTGCTTGGTTTTTTTTTTTTTTTGGAGAATTGAGCATCCTAACTGCGGATAGTGAGATAACTGATGTATCAATCAAAAAAATTTCCCTGAGGTGCAGAATTGTCTGAATGGCCCCAGTTCTCTGTTTTCATGCCCTGTGCTCAGTACTCTTTACTGCAGTGCTCAATCCATAGAGAACAAGGAGAAAAACAAGATGAGAATGAGTCCAAATAAATATATCTGCCTGATGATCTGCAAGTTATTTCTATATAAAAGCAAATGAATAAATGAAACAGAAATGTTTAATCAAACCACTGCAAGCTTGAGATATTCCTAAATGTTAAACTTCAAGTATGTTGAGTGAATCAGTTTAGTTAGAAGCAAGAAAAATTTTATGGGGATTAAAAGTGGTTACACTTGAAGGATATGCAATGTTTACAATAACTCCCTTGAGGAGTGAGTGGCTACATTTACATGCACCCAAACAATCTGTTTATTGTCACGGTTAGCAGGGAAGAGGAGAGGCCAGGATCTAATCGCAAACAGTATTTATTTAATAAACACACAAACAAAGATAATCCAAACGGGGAAAGCCGATGACAATAATACACACATGTAAAACATAAATCCAACATGGAAGATGAGAATAATCAAACGAGGACACAGGAGATGCAACAGCCTTGCACAAACATGTTAAGACAACGACCAACAAACAAAGACTGAAACACAGGGGTATACAGTGGGTACGGAAAGTATTCAGACCCCCTTAAATTTTTCAGTCTTTGTTATATTGCAGCCATTTGCTAAAAACATTTCTTAAAATCAGTTCTTTTTTTTTCCCTAATTAATGTACACACAGCACCCCATATTGACAGAAAAACACAGAATTGTTGACATTTTTGCAGATTTATTAAAAAAGAAAAACTGAAATATCACATGGTCCT